>NW_022983213.1:0-95911 GCF_011762595.2 Tursiops truncatus
CATACGCCTTTTTGGCCAACCAAGCAAGCTTGCAAAGGAAATCTGCACTACAATGAAGTCTCACTTCCCCCCGGTCAAAAGGGCCATCTGAAAAAAGTGTAAAATCCAGAAAGGCAGGACAGGCCATGGAGAACTGGGAGCCTTGTTATGCTGATGGGCGGGATGTAAATTGCCAACAGCCACTCGGGAGAAGTGTATGGTGTTTCCTGAAACATCTAAAAAACAAAGCAACAGAGCCTAGGGCACTTCCACTTATGGTCCTATAGCTTAGGGAAATTAAAATCAAAAAGACACAGCCACCCCAAAGTTTGGGAACGCCTCTGTTTACAAGAACCTCGTTTACAGTACAAGTTCAACATCGCAGAAAGTGAAAAATGGATAAAGAAGTTGTGGTATTTACTTACAAAGCAATATCACTCAGCAATGAAATCTATGTCATCAGGCCCTTAGCAGCACAATGAGTGGATTCAGGTATGATGATTCTAACTGAAATAAGTCACACAGAAAAAGAAACATCATAAGATATCAGTAATACACGGAATGTAAACTTGGCTACACAGGAACTGAATTACAGAACAGAACAGGGTCTCAAATTTAGAAAACCAACTTATGCTTGCTTAAGGGGAAAGGTGAGTTGGGGTGCTGCATAAAACCAGAGATTGAAATGAGCACAGATAAAGTTCCTTAAGCCAAATATGGAATAGACAAGAGCTACTCCTTGCTCAACGAAATGGACTCAACACCGCATATTAAACGCCTAAGAATGTACCTGACTAGTAAGTATCTTAAAACCTATGGATTGCTATGTCTCCGAAAGAGAATCAAGCATGTGTACAGGGGCATAAACGCAGCAGTGATAGGATTGGAGAGGTTCGGTGAGCAAATGAAGACCCTTTGAAGTCATATTGCATGGTACCCATTCCACGGGTCTTCAACTACTCCAGGTTTAAGGTATTCTTCCTTCAGCTAAAACATGCATGTGGAACCCAGAGTATGATCAACCATGTGAATCGGGAGACGTGTTCAAATATGTCTCAGTTTTCCTCCCCTGGTACTCGGGTGCAACATTCCAGACGCTTTACTAACACTCTCCCCACTTGGAGAGTCAGCGCCTTTAACCTCCTGTTTGGCCCAGTTTGCAATTTCTGCGGAAGATGAACAGGAATAGCGAGAACCAATGAGAGGCTAGCTGGAGGTGTCTGGACGGGCAAATTTAACTCTCATTTCCCACCAGGAAGAGGAAATTAACCAAAGGCTCAGCGTGCCGTGCCGGAACCAGATTAGGGCCTGAAGCCATCCTGCGGTGTTGCGGCCAGCTCAAAAGAAAGCGAGTTGAAGAAAGGAGCTCAGGGGCACTGTAATTCACAAACCTGCAGAGTTATAAATGACAGCTATCGTCCAAAAATAGACTGAAGTAAGGCTGCCAAGAGGACTTGAAAGCGGGGCAGAATTGCAGGAAACCGATTTCAGGAGGTAGACTGGAATTGCATTGAAAGCATAGGAAAAGAGGCAGAACGTCCACAATGATGCACTTGGCCAAAAAGGGCGTATGCGTTTTTTCCTGAATATATTCAGGAAAAAACGCATACGCCCTTTTTGGCCAACCAAGCAAGCTTGCAAAGGAAATCTGCACTACAATGAAGTCTCACTTCCCCCCGGTCAAAAGGGCCATCTGAAAAAAGTGTAAAATCCAGAAAGGCAGGACAGGCCATGGAGAACTGGGAGCCTTGTTATGCTGATGGGCGGGATGTAAATTGCCAACAGACACTCGGGAGAAGTGTATGGTGTTTCCTGAAACATCTAAAAAACAAAGCAACAGAGCCTAGGGCACTTCCACTTATGGTCCTATAGCTTAGGGAAATTAAAATCAAAAAGACACAGCCACCCCAAAGTTTGGGAACGCCTCTGTTTACAAGAACCTCGTTTACAGTACAAGTTCAACATCGCAGAAAGTGAAAAATGGATAAAGAAGTTGTGGTATTTACTTACAAAGCAATATCACTCAGCAATGAAATCTATGTCATCAGGCCCTTAGCAGCACAATGAGTGGATTCAGGTATGATGATTCTAACTGAAATAAGTCACACAGAAAAAGAAACATCATAAGATATCAGTAATACACGGAATGTAAACTTGGCTACACAGGAACTGAATTACAGAACAGAACAGGGTCTCAAATTTAGAAAACCAACTTATGCTTGCTTAAGGGGAAAGGTGAGTTGGGGTGCTGCATAAAACCAGAGATTGAAATGAGCACAGATAAAGTTCCTTAAGCCAAATATGGAATAGACAAGAGCTACTCCTTGCTCAACGAAATGGACTCAACACCGCATATTAAACGCCTAAGAATGTACCTGACTAGTAAGTATCTTAAAACCTATGGATTGCTATGTCTCCGAAAGAGAATCAAGCATGTGTACAGGGGCATAAACGCAGCAGTGATAGGATTGGAGAGGTTCGGTGAGCAAATGAAGACCCTTTGAAGTCATATTGCATGGTACCCATTCCACGGGTCTTCAACTACTCCAGGTTTAAGGTATTCTTCCTTCAGCTAAAACATGCATGTGGAACCCAGAGTATGATCAACCATGTGAATCGGGAGACGTGTTCAAATATGTCTCAGTTTTCCTCCCCTGGTACTCGGGTGCAACATTCCAGACGCTTTACTAACACTCTCCCCACTTGGAGAGTCAGCGCCTTTAACCTCCTGTTTGGCCCAGTTTGCAATTTCTGCGGAAGATGAACAGGAATAGCGAGAACCAATGAGAGGCTAGCTGGAGGTGTCTGGACGGGCAAATTTAACTCTCATTTCCCACCAGGAAGAGGAAATAACCAAAGGCTCAGCGTGCCGTGCCGGAACCAGATTAGGGCCTGAAGCCATCCTGCGGTGTTGCGGCCAGCTCACAAGAAAGCGAGTTGAAGAAAGGAGCTCAGGGGCACTGTAATTCACAAACCTGCAGAGTTATAAATGACAGCTATCGTCCAAAAATAGACTGAAGTAAGGCTGCCAAGAGGACTTGAAAGCGGGGCAGAATTGCAGGAAACCGATTTCAGGAGGTAGACTGGAATTGCATTGAAAGCATAGGAAAAGAGGCAGAACGTCCACAATGATGCACTTGGCCAAAAAGGGCGTATGCGTTTTTTCCTGAATATATTCAGGAAAAAACGCATACGCCCTTTTTGGCCAACCAAGCAAGCTTGCAAAGGAAATCTGCACTACAATGAAGTCTCACTTCCCCCCGGTCAAAAGGGCCATCTGAAAAAAGTGTAAAATCCAGAAAGGCAGAACAGGCCATGGAGAACTGGGAGCCTTGTTATGCTGATGGGCGGGATGTAAATTGCCAACAGACCACTCGGGAGAAGTGTATGGTGTTTCCTGAAACATCTAAAAAACAAAGCAACAGAAGCCTAGGGCACTTCCACTTATGGTCCTATAGCTTAGGGAAATTAAAATCAAAAAGACACAGCCACCCCAAAGTTTGGAACGGCTCTGTTTACAAGAACCTCGTTTACAGTACAAGTTCAACATCGCAGAAAGTGAAAAATGGATAAAGAAGTTGTGGTATTTACTTACAAAGCAATATCACTCAGCAATGAAATCTGTGTCATCAGGCCCTTAGCAGCACAATGAGTGGATTCAGGTATGATGATTCTAACTGAAATAAGTCACACAGAAAAAGAAACATCATAAGATATCAGTAATACACGGAATGTAAACTTGGCTACACAGGAACTGAATTACAGAACAGAACAGGGTCTCAAATTTAGAAAACCAACTTATGCTTGCTTAAGGGGAAAGGTGAGTTGGGGTGCTGCATAAAACCAGAGATTGAAATGAGCACAGATAAAGTTCCTTAAGTCAAATATGGAATAGACAAGAGCTACTCCTTGCTCAACGAAATGGACTCAACACCGCATATTAAACGCCTAAGAATGTACCTGACTAGTAAGTATCTTAAAACCTATGGATTGCTATGTCTCCGAAAGAGAATCAAGCATGTGTACAGGGGCATAAACGCAGCAGTGATAGGATTGGAGAGGTTCGGTGAGCAAATGAAGACCCTTTGAAGTCATATTGCATGGTACCCATTCCACGGGTTTCAACTACTCCAGGTTTAAGGTATTCTTCCTTCAGCTAAAACATGCATGTGGAACCCAGAGTATGATCAACCATGTGAATCGGGAGACGTGTTCAAATATGTCTCAGTTTTCCTCCCCTGGTACTCGGGTGCAACATTCCAGACGCTTTACTAACACTCTCCCCACTTGGAGAGTCAGCGCCTTTAACCTCCTGTTTGGCCCAGTTTGCAATTTCTGCGGAAGATGAACAGGAATAGCGAGAACCAATGAGAGACTAGCTGGAGGTGTCTGGACGGGCAAATTTAACTCTCATTTCCCACCAGGAAGAGGAAATTAACCAAAGGCTCAGCGTGCCGTGCCGGAACCAGATTAGGGCCTGAAGCCATCCTGCGGTGTTGCGGCCAGCTCAAAAGAAAGCGAGTTGAAGAAAGGAGCTCAGGGGCACTGTAATTCACAAACCTGCAGAGTTATAAATGACAGCTATCGTCCAAAAATAGACTGAAGTAAGGCTGCCAAGAGGACTTGAAAGCGGGGCAGAATTGCAGGAAACCGATTTCAGGAGGTAGACTGGAATTGCATTGAAAGCATAGGAAAAGAGGCAGAACGTCCACAATGATGCACTTGGCCAAAAAGGGCGTATGCGTTTTTTCCTGAATATATTCAGGAAAAAACGCATACGCCCTTTTTGGCCAACCAAGCAAGCTTGCAAAGGAAATCTGCACTACAATGAAGTCTCACTTCCCCCCGGTCAAAAGGGCCATCTGAAAAAAGTGTAAAATCCAGAAAGGCAGGACAGGCCATGGAGAACTGGGAGCCTTGTTATGCTGATGGGCGGGATGTAAATTGCCAACAGACACTCGGGAGAAGTGTATGGTGTTTCCTGAAACATCTAAAAAACAAAGCAACAGAGCCTAGGGCACTTCCACTTATGGTCCTATAGCTTAGGGAAATTAAAATCAAAAAGACACAGCCACCCCAAAGTTTGGGAACGCCTCTGTTTACAAGAACCTCGTTTACAGTACAAGTTCAACATCGCAGAAAGTGAAAAATGGATAAAGAAGTTGTGGTATTTACTTACAAAGCAATATCACTCAGCAATGAAATCTATGTCATCAGGCCCTTAGCAGCACAATGAGTGGATTCAGGTATGATGATTCTAACTGAAATAAGTCACACAGAAAAAGAAACATCATAAGATATCAGTAATACACGGAATGTAAACTTGGCTACACAGGAACTGAATTACAGAACAGAACAGGGTCTCAAATTTAGAAAACCAACTTATGCTTGCTTAAGGGGAAAGGTGAGTTGGGGTGCTGCATAAAACCAGAGATTGAAATGAGCACAGATAAAGTTCCTTAAGCCAAATATGGAATAGACAAGAGCTACTCCTTGCTCAACGAAATGGACTCAACACCGCATATTAAACGCCTAAGAATGTACCTGACTAGTAAGTATCTTAAAACCTATGGATTGCTATGTCTCTGAAAGAGAATCAAGCATGTGTACAGGGGCATAAACGCAGCAGTGATAGGATTGGAGAGGTTCGGTGAGCAAATGAAGACCCTTTGAAGTCATATTGCATGGTACCCATTCCACGGGTTTCAACTACCCAGGTTTAAGGTATTCTTCCTTCAGCTAAAACATGCATGTGGAACCTAGAGTATGATCAACCATGTGAATCGGGAGACGTGTTCAAATATGTCTCAGTTTTCCTCCCCTGGTACTCGGGTGCAACATTCCAGACGCTTTACTAACACTCTCCCCACTTGGAGAGTCAGCGCCTTTAACCTCCTGTTTGGCCCAGTTTGCAATTTCTGCGGAAGATGAACAGGAATAGCGAGAACCAATGAGAGGCTAGCTGGAGGTGTCTGGACGGGCAAATTTAACTCTCATTTCCCACCAGGAAGAGGAAATAACCAAAGGCTCAGCGTGCCGTGCCGGAACCAGATTAGGGCCTGAAGCCATCCTGCGGTGTTGCGGCCAGCTCACAAGAAAGCGAGTTGAAGAAAGGAGCTCAGGGGCACTGTAATTCACAAACCTGCAGAGTTATAAATGACAGCTATCGTCCAAAAATATACTGAAGTAAGGCTGCCAAGAGGACTTGAAAGCGGGGCAGAATTGCAGGAAACCGATTTCAGGAGGTAGACTGGAATTGCATTGAAAGCATAGGAAAAGAGGCAGAACGTCCACAATGATGCACTTGGCCAAAAAGGGCGTATGCGTTTTTTCCTGAATATATTCAGGAAAAAACGCATACGCCCTTTTTGGCCAACCAAGCAAGCTTGCAAAGGAAATCTGCACTACAATGAAGTCTCACTTCCCCCCGGTCAAAAGGGCCATCTGAAAAAAGTGTAAAATCCAGAAAGGCAGGACAGGCCATGGAGAACTGGGAGCCTTGTTATGCTGATGGGCGGGATGTAAATTGCCAACAGACACTCGGGAGAAGTGTATGGTGTTTCCTGAAACATCTAAAAAACAAAGCAACAGAGCCTAGGGCACTTCCACTTATGGTCCTATAGCTTAGGGAAATTAAAATCAAAAAGACACAGCCACCCCAAAGTTTGGAACGGCTCTGTTTACAAGAACCTCGTTGACAGTACAAGTTCAACATCGCAGAAAGTGAAAAATGGATAAAGAAGTTGTGGTATTTACTTACAAAGCAATATCACTCAGCAATGAAATCTGTGTCATCAGGCCCTTAGCAGCACAATGAGTGGATTCAGGTATGATGATTCTAACTGAAATAAGTCACACAGAAAAAGAAACATCATAAGATATCAGTAATACACGGAATGTAAACTTGGCTACACAGGAACTGAATTACAGAACAGAACAGGGTCTCAAATTTAGAAAACCAACTTATTCTTGCTTAAGGGTAAAGGTGAGTTGGGGTGCTGCATAAAACCAGAGATTGAAATGAGCACAGATAAAGTTCCTTAAGCCAAATATGGAATAGACAAGAGCTACTCCTTGCTCAACGAAATGGACTCAACACCGCATATTAAACGCCTAAGAATGTACCTGACTAGTAAGTATCTTAAAACCTATGGATTGCTATGTCTCCGAAAGAGAATCAAGCATGTGTACAGGGGCATAAACGCAGCAGTGATAGGATTGGAGAGGTTCGGTGAGCAAATGAAGACCCTTTGAAGTCATATTGCATGGTACCCATTCCACGGGTCTTCAACTACTCCAGGTTTAAGGTATTCTTCCTTCAGCTAAAACATGCATGTGGAACCCAGAGTATGATCAACCATGTGAATCGGGAGACGTGTTCAAATATGTCTCAGTTTTCCTCCCCTGGTACTCGGGTGCAACATTCCAGACGCTTTACTAACACTCTCCCCACTTGGAGAGTCAGCGCCTTTAACCTCCTGTTTGGCCCAGTTTGCAATTTCTGCGGAAGATGAACAGGAATAGCGAGAACCAATGAGAGGATAGCTGGAGGTGTCTGGACGGGCAAATTTAACTCTCATTTCCCACCAGGAAGAGGAATTAACCAAAGGCTCAGCGTGCCGTGCCGGAACCAGATTAGGGCCTGAAGCCATCCTGCGGTGTTGCGGCCAGGCTCACAAGAAAGCGAGTTGAAGAAAGGAGCTCAGGGGCACTGTAATTCACAAACCTGCAGAGTTATAAATGACAGCTATCGTCCAAAAATAGACTGAAGTAAGGCTGCCAAGAGGACTTGAAAGCGGGGCAGAATTGCAGGAAACCGATTTCAGGAGGTAGACTGGAATTGCATTGAAAGCATAGGAAAAGAGGCAGAACGTCCACAATGATGCACTTGGCCAAAAAGGGCGTATGCGTTTTTTCCTGAATATATTCAGGAAAAAACGCATACGCCCTTTTTGGCCAACCAAGCAAGCTTGCAAAGGAAATCTGCACTACAATGAAGTCTCACTTCCCCCCGGTCAAAAGGGCCATCTGAAAAAAGTGTAAAATCCAGAAAGGCAGGACAGGCCATGGAGAACTGGGAGCCTTGTTATGCTGATGGGCGGGATGTAAATTGCCAACAGACACTCGGGAGAAGTGTATGGTGTTTCCTGAAACATCTAAAAAACAAAGCAACAGAGCCTAGGGCACTTCCACTTATGGTCCTATAGCTTAGGGAAATTAAAATCAAAAAGACACAGCCACCCCAAAGTTTGGAACGGCTCTGTTTACAAGAACCTCGTTTACAGTACAAGTTCAACATCGCAGAAAGTGAAAAATGGATAAAGAAGTTGTGGTATTTACTTACAAAGCAATATCACTCAGCAATGAAATCTGTGTCATCAGGCCCTTAGCAGCACAATGAGTGGATTCAGGTATGATGATTCTAACTGAAATAAGTCACACAGAAAAAGAAACATCATAAGATATCAGTAATACACGGAATGTAAACTTGGCTACACAGGAACTGAATTACAGAACAGAACAGGGTCTCAAATTTAGAAAACCAACTTATGCTTGCTTAAGGGTAAAGGTGAGTTGGGGTGCTGCATAAAACCAGAGATTGAAATGAGCACAGATAAAGTTCCTTAAGCCAAATATGGAATAGACAAGAGCTACTCCTTGCTCAACGAAATGGACTCAACAATAGGTAAACCTCACACCTGGTAGATAATAGGTATCATTGAAAATCCTACAAACAAAAATGCTGGAAGGTGTCAGAAAGTAACCCTTCTTCCACTATTGTTGGGAATAATAATTGATACAGTCATTCGGTGAGCAAGTGAAGATTTCTTAAGAAACTACATAGATTCCATTTACAGCATCCCAGTACTGGACTATACCCTAGACAAAACCATAAATCAAAAAAGAGTCATTGGACCCAATGTTCATTGCATCAACTGTTTAAATATCGAGGTATGGAACAACCTAATGCCCACAGACAACGAATGCATAAGCTGTGGGTGCATATTAACTGTATATTACTAAGCATGAAAAGGAATGAAATTGGGTCATTTGTAGAGACGTCCGATGATCTAGAGACTGTCATACAGATGAAGTAAGTCGAAAGAGAAAACAAATCTTGTTATTCTGCATATGTGTACCTAGAAAAACTGTATCAGATTAACCATTTGCAAGGCTAAATAGAGCACAGATGTAGACCAACGTATGGACCAAGGGGGAAAGCTGTTGGGGGTGTGGTGGGGAGGAGTTGAAGAAACTGGGATCTGGCATGTATCTATTTATATTATAAAATAGATCCCAATAGACCCTGCTGTATAAAAATAGTAAAATCAAATTCAAATTAAAAAGCAATAAAATTTAAAAAATACATACAGAAAAAACAATTATTCCCTGCACTACATGTATTTATATGAATAAATTATTTCCATGCTTATATCTGTAAATACAAAAGCGGAATAAAACTACTTGAAGCCAAAACGAAAAAGAGAAAAAAACACAGACCCACCAGTTACGACAGAGGAAACCCGTATGGGCATTGCTTCCAGTTGTAAACATTCTGAAGTTGGTCATGTGGGGATCGTCCCCCTTTTATTCACCAGCAGGCCCCCACGCAACAAGCGTCCTCATTGCAATGAAGCTGGGGCACCGTGCGAGGCATCTGTGAGTAAACGTGAGCTGAGCCCAGGCCAGTTGCTGCTGACTATTCCCACCGTCCCAGGTAAAACCCTGAATATATACAGGACTTGAAAACCTAGAGGAAGGTCCATAGAGCCACACGAGTGACAGCTGCCGGCCGACTTGGTGCCTTCAGGCCATCCAGAATGGTCCTGGCCCTGGTGCTCTTCTGGAAGATTTCCATTTCCCTGCCTGAGAACCCTTCCTGTCCCTGCACCCCCTGCTTTTTTCCTTCCTCACCTCTGCCCAGGGAAATTCCAGCAGCAGGTATGGGTGCCATCCTCTTCTTAGCAGGTGGGCCTGGCAACTGCTGCAGAAGTCCGCAGAGCCCCAACTCACACTGGGCCCCCACAAATGCCGTGGCCTCTTCACTCCTCCCCCAGCCCAGCCCGAGACTGCTGACAGGGCAGAGAAAATGGCGTCAGCACGCTGCAATGGCTACTTGCTGCCTTGGAGTGGAATTTATATTATCTCACCCAGGCACACCTGGGGAGGGCTGGCCGGCAACGGTAAGGCTGCCCATGTCAGCCAATCCAATCACCCCCTCCCCCCCCAGGGGCTCACAGTTGCAGAATGGAACTTGCTGAACCGGCCGGTCCAGGACGAGGTTGGGCTCCTGAAGTCCGGATAGACAGGGCTGCAGCTTTGGCTTGGTTTCTAATCATTTTATCTGGCCCATGAGTTGATACAACTTCAAGAAAACCCTCTCCTAATAGAGGACCCAGGAGTCAGGCAGAGGAGGGTGGGTGGTGTTGGAGACAGAGGCCTGGTGCCCCGGGTGCAGTGGACGTCTCTGGACAGAACCAGGTGGGGGATGCTCACGAGTTTATGCCCAGGGTCCAAGACCTGTCGCAGCTGCTGTTTTGTTAGTTCAAGTCCTGCTCTGAGGTGCTCTGTGTCAGCTCTGAGCGACAGGTGAGCTGGGGTGCCTGACAATGAGGTCTATGTCACGGTTCCTGTGTCCCAGCCCTGCCACGGTACTTGCAAAGGTAGCTCTGTATCCTGGACGGGCCTACACACAGAGCCCCGTGGGCTGGAGAGGGGTGGGGGTACTGCCTCAGGTGACTCCTAGTCTGGATTGGTCTGACCCGAGAGCCCCATGGGCTACTGGACCTGGTAAGGATGTCAGGAAGTCTTGAGCCACCGAGGATATCCTCCATTTCTCCTAATTCCTACACCCTGCTGTCATTCTACCAACCACCAGGACATGGTATTCTTATTAGTCTTCCAATGATCCTTCTTTGTATTCCATTTAGTCCCAAGCACAAGAAATTTTGGCTTGTGAGTGGCAGGACTCAACATACAACTAAAACAATATGCTTCCGGCCGCTGGCCCCAAGGGTGGCAAAATTCCCACACCATCTTTGGGGAAGCTTAGCTAAAGACCTAAAAGTTCTACCTCTGGAAAAGGAACCCTCCTTCATATGCAACGACATTCTGATCACCAGCCCTACTAAGGAGGCCCTCTACTACCAAGCAATAAGGATAGAGTTGTCCAGAAAAGCTCAAATCACGACTGCGGTGACAATGAACCTGCTTCATTCTCACAGAGGTCAGAGAAGCCACCCATGAAAGGAAGAACAATTTTCAGCCTTACCCCTTTCTAAAACTAGAAGACACTTAGGGGTTCCTGTGGAGGCCAGGGTTTGCTGCTTCTGGATCCTAACTACGTTCTACTAGCTGGCCTCTATTGAAACACTGAAGGAAACGATGATGATCCTTTTGAATAGAATCCAGAGTTGGACCTTTCAGAATTGAAAGAGCATTCAATTCAGAACCTATGCCCTGGAACTCCCTATTTTAGCTAAACCCTTTGACTTACATCCGGTTGAAAGTAATCGCCATTGGAGATTAGTGCAAAATGGACCACTTGAATGGTGTATTCACTGCAAGAATTCCATCCAGGTAGGATAATCTACGTCATCAGGGGCTTGGCCCCTGCCACATCTGGCAAGATACTGGCGGTATCTAAAACATGAATCAGCAGCCCAAAGGCCACCTCCCTCCTAAGGAAAAGAACCCGCAACGTGGTGATCTAATCCACCAAGGTCCACTGAAGTTGACAGGGTTCGCTTACGTGGGCACAACCGACCTCGAGTGAGGAAGCCCTCCAACTCCAACATCCAAGGATAACCGTGGGCACATGGCCCTGACGACTGTTTGAACACAATTGACTGGAGTTTCTCTCAATAAAACAACAAGAGTGTTCCCCAAAAGAGTAGACTACTGCTTGCAGGACTTACTGCACGCGAGATTGGAGCTAATAATCTTGGCGTGGAACCTTATGACACACTGTCTCCATAGAAAAGCCTACAGACATGACCGTGATATGGGGCAATAACGCCGCTGGCTCCTGTTTTACTTCAAAAGGCTGTTGACTCAGTGGCGAATCGATGGTCCTTTGATCACCAACTGACCCTGACTGTCTGGAGTTGAGCGTGCAGGGCCTGACACCTGGTGCTGTTTGTACGTTCTTCAGGGGCCTAATTGAAGAAAGCGCAGACTACTGGTCAGAGCATCTGGCTGGCAGAGACGGTCAGCCTAGGTGGCCGAACAAATGTGGGTGCGGGGTGAAACCGGCCCCCACAGGTCTCTGCAACATCTCTTTCTGGACCCTTAAAGTCATTAGATCTATAACACTTCCAATGCTGGTGCTCAGGTGGACCTGAGCAGGATGCAGGGGTCTGGGACAATCACGTCACCGGGAGGCTGGCTGGGGAGAAGCTCTGACCCTCGCCCCAGGTATGAGGCTCCCACCAACTCAGCAGTTACAGAATAAGGGGTCGCAAACCCTCACACTCAGAATGAGGACGGGAACCAAAGGCGAGGAGGTGTTGTCCCGCAAAGCCCATTAAAAATCCCTGGAGATAAAAAATAAATCTGGGCATAAAGTCCAAGTCTAACCTTTTTTATCCTTTGTGCTTTGTCTAATTTCACGTGCTCCGAGGTCCCGCATGCAGAGGTTCCACACCCGGCACGTCAAGACCAATTTCCTAGTGCAGAATGGCTGGTCGACACCTCAGCTCCTGGGGCCCAGTGCAGACTCCACGATAGAGCTGAGCTACAGCCAACCCGGCCCTCGAGTCCGCCGCCTTCCTCCCTCCCCTACTCGGACAGATCTCTACACGCAGCCCAGCCCACAGCCCACGGGTAGTGCATGCTCTCACTCTCTCCATTCTCTGTCAAAATATAAAGTTTCCTTTGCTTGTGAACCAAAAGTCGTCTCGATCTGTTGGCCCCAATGACACTGGGCAGGGGGACACTTGTTGGGGTCCACTCTTGAGGATCAGTAACGAAATTGAGACTATTGTAACCTCAATGAACATATGTGTGAGCCAAACCTGTATTTAACAGTAGAACAGGTATAAGCTCGGGTAAAATAAGATTTTTTTTAACACTTCCATTTGATATTTTTCCATCACTTTTTATAAGCAAGTTCATGAAAAGTTTGTCTTATTTGTCAGGTCCATATTATAGAAAGGAAAGGATCGAAGTGAATTTCTTTCCAAGGATGTACATCTAATAATCTTTGTTAACTATCAATCTTGTTTTAAATGCTTTTCCATTGAAATGATACCTCTCTTTCATCTCCCCCATTTCTGAAAATATAAAATCTTATATTTATTATTACCAAAGGGAAAGGTGGGAGGAGGGATAAATTAACGTTTGGAATGAACACAGACACACTGCTATGTATAAAATGATCATCACAGGAACTACTGTATTAGCACAGGGAACTCACTCAACATTTTGCAATAACCTATACGGGAAATAATCTGAAAGAATAGATGTTTTATGACACATCTATCATGACAGTTAAAGTGTCGCCTAAGGTCAGCTGTTGGTGAGTGCTTCTGACCCTGAAGACTTCATGATCTAAAGTTTGGACCCTGCCTACTTCCAGGCCCTTAATGAACAATGTGTAGGCTGTACTTAAACTTCCCCAGTTTGGGTTTTCGGGGAGAACACTTGATTTTGAAAAAGCCCTGGTGTCTCTTACATGAATGGAACTTCTTCCTACTGCTAAACATGCTGTCAACCCAGAGGATGGTATCCGTCTGATCGGAAGAGTTTTCAAAATGTCTCATTTCCTCATCTCCTGGTGCTCGGGTTCACCCCTCCAGCGCTTTACTAACACTCTCCCCTTGGATGTCAGCACTTTCAACATCCTGTTGCGTACCAGTTGGAATTTGTCCAGAGATGAACGGAGGATGAGGAACAATGAGAGACAGTCTAGGTGTTTCTGACAGGCACATTTCACTCTAATTTCCAATCAGGAAGACGAATTGACCAAAGGCTCAGGGTTGCCCAGGAAACAGTATAGGGCTGAGGAAATCCCGCTGCTTTTGTGGCCAGTTCCATAAAGCACGAGTTGAAAAATGGAACTCAGGGGCAGTAAATTCACAAACCTGCAGAGTTAAAATATCCATCACTCCAAAAATAGTCTTGAAGTAAGGCTGAGAAAAGGACTTGTAAGCAAGGAGAATGGCAGGAAACGATTTCAGGAGGTAGACTGAATCGCCATTGCACAAGCAAAAGGAGCTGAGAGCACTTGCCACATTGCTCACTTGGCCAAAAAGGGCGTATGCGTTCTTTATCTGTATATATTCAGGAAAAAACGCATACGCCTTTTTTAGCCAACCAAACAAGCTTGGCAAGGGAAGTCAATACTACAAAAGATATCACTTCCCATCAGTCAGAAGGGCCATCTGATAAAGTGTAAAATCCAGAAAGGCAGGACAGGCCATGGAGAACTGGGAGCCTTGTGGACTGATGGTGGAATGTAATTGCCAACAACCACTCTGGAGAAGTGTATGGTGTTTCCTAAACATCTAAAAAATGAGCTACAGAACCTAGGGCACTTCCACTCATGGCCTATATCTTAGGAAAACAAAATCGAGAGGACACAGCCACCCCAATGTTTACCCCCTCTCTTTTTAAGATCCTCGACTAGTATAACTTAATGTCTCTGGAGGGAAAAATGGATAGAGATGTGGTACTTAGGTACAGTGTAATATTATTCAGCCTGGAAATCTGTGTCATAGGCCCGTTGTAACAACTCAGGGAGTCACGTATGATCATTCTAAGTGACAGAATTCACAAGAAAAAGACACATCATAAGATATCACTTAAAGGTGGAATCCAAATGGCTACACAGGAAATAAATTACAAAACAAAACATAGGCAAATATTAGAAAACCGCTATGCTTGCTAAAGGGAAAGGTGGGGAGGGGTGAGGCATCATCCGGAGGTTGAAATTAGCAAAGATACATTCCAATACCAAACTGATAATCAACAAGGCCTAACCTTAGCTAAAAGAACTGCACTCAGCACACTCAAGTCACCGAAAAGAATATATACGACTGGTAAGATCTGAAAAAGAATTTATTGGTCTCTCTGTACGTGAATCAGTGGATGTACAGCAGCAAGAACATAGCTTTGAAATCAGCGGTAACCAGTATATTAATAATTGAAAAAACATAAACGACAGAGAGACAGAGAAAACTCTTACATACTTTTTCCTCAGGGAACGGTGATGCAACATGGATGTGAACCATCTAGACCCATAGCAGATGGACAAAGGCTTGGAAACTGTTTGCATAGGAAATGTGAGGTTCGGTGAGCAAATGAAGACCCTTTGAAGTCATATTGCATGGTACCCATTCCACGGGTCTCAACTCTCCAGGTTTAAGGTATTCTTCCTTCAGCTAAAACATGCATGTGGAACCCAGAGTATGATCAACCATGTGAACGGGAGACGTGTTCAAATATGTCTCAGTTTTCCTCCCCTGGTACTCGGGTGCAACATTCCAGACGCTTTACTAACACTCTCCCCACTTGGAGAGTCAGCGCCTTTAACCTCCTGTTTGGCCCAGTTTGCAATTTCTGCGGAAGATGAACAGGAATAGCGAGAACCAATGAGAGGCTAGCTGGAGGTGTCTGGACGGGCAAATTTAACTCTCATTTCCCACCAGGAAGAGGAAATAACCAAAGGCTCAGCGTGCCGTGCCGGAACCAGATTAGGGCCTGAAGCCATCCTGCGGTGTTGCGGCCAGCTCACAAGAAAGCGAGTTGAAGAAAGGAGCTCAGGGGCACTGTAATTCACAAACCTGCAGAGTTATAAATGACAGCTATCGTCCAAAAATAGACTGAAGTAAGGCTGCCAAGAGGACTTGAAAGCGGGGCAGAATTGCAGGAAACCGATTTCAGGAGGTAGACTGGAATTGCATTGAAAGCATAGGAAAAGAGGCAGAACGTCCACAATGATGCACTTGGCCAAAAAGGGCGTATGCGTTTTTTCCTGAATATATTCAGGAAAAAACGCATAAGCCCTTTTTGGCCAACCAATCAAGCTTGCAAAGGAAATCTGCACTACAATGAAGTCTCACTTCCCCCGGTCAAAAGGGCCATCTGAAAAAAGTGTAAAATCCAGAAAGGCAGGACAGGCCATGGAGAACTGGGAGCCTTGTTATGCTGATGGGCGGGATGTAAATTGCCAACAACCACTCGGGAGAAGTGTATGGTGTTTCCTGAAACATCTAAAAACAAAGCAACAGAGCCTAGGGCACTTCCGCTTATGGTCCTATAGCTTAGGGAAATTAAAATCAAAAAGACACAGCCACCCCAAAGTTTGGGACGGCCTCTGTTTACAAGAACCTCGTTTACAGTACAAGTTCAACATCGCAGAAAGTGAAAAATGGATAAAGAAGTTGTGGTATTTACTTACAAAGCAATATCACTCAGCAATGAAATCTAGTGTCATCAGGCCCTTAGCAGCACAATGAGTGGATTCAGGTATGATGATTCTAACTGAAATAAGTCACACAGAAAAAGAAACATCATAAGATATCAGTAATACACGGAATGTAAACTTGGCTACACAGGAACTGAATTACAGAACAGAACAGGGTCTCAAATTTAGAAAACCAACTTATGCTTGCTTAAGGGGAAAGGTGAGTTGGGGTGCTGCATAAAACCAGAGATTGAAATGAGCACAGATAAAGTTCCTTAAGCCAAATATGGAATAGACAAGAGCTACTCCTTGCTCAACGAAATGGACTCAACACCCCATATTAAACGCCTAAGAATGTACCTGACTAGTAAGTATCTTAAAACCTATGGATTGCTATGTCTCCGAAAGAGAATCAAGCATGTGTACAGGGGCATAAACGCAGCAGTGATAGGATTGGAGAGGTTCGGTGAGCAAATGAAGACCCTTTGAAGTCATATTGCATGGTACCCATTCCACGGGTTTCAACTACCCAGGTTTTAAGGTATTCTTCCTTCAGCTAAAACATGCATGTGGAACCCAGAGTATGATCAACCATGTGATCGGGAGACGTGTTCAAATATGTCTCAGTTTTCCTCCCCTGGTACTCGGGTGCAACATTCCAGACGCTTTACTAACACTCTCCCCACTTGGAGAGTCAGCGCCTTTAACCTCCTGTTTGGCCCAGTTTGCAATTTCTGCGGAAGATGAACAGGAATAGCGAGAACCAATGAGAGACTAGCTGGAGGTGTCTGGACGGGCAAATTTAACTCTCATTTCCCACCAGGAAGAGGAAATAACCAAAGGCTCAGCGTGCCGTGCCGGAACCAGATTAGGGCCTGAAGCCATCCTGCGGTGTTGCGGCCAGGTCACAAGAAAGCGAGTTGAAGAAAGGAGCTCAGGGGCACTGTAATTCACAAACCTGCAGAGTTATAAATGACAGCTATCGTCCAAAAATAGACTGAAGTAAGGCTGCCAAGAGGACTTGAAAGCGGGGCAGAATTGCAGGAAACCGATTTCAGGAGGTAGACTGGAATTGCATTGAAAGCATAGGAAAAGAGGCAGAACGTCCACAATGATGCACTTGGCCAAAAAGGGCGTATGCGTTTTTTCCTGAATATATTCAGGAAAAAACGCATACGCCCTTTTTGGCCAACCAAGCAAGCTTGCAAAGGAAATCTGCACTACAATGAAGTCTCACTTCCCCCCGGTCAAAAGGGCCATCTGAAAAAAGTGTAAAATCCAGAAAGGCAGGACAGGCCATGGAGAACTGGGAGCCTTGTTATGCTGATGGGCGGGATGTAAATTGCCAACAGACACTCGGGAGAAGTGTATGGTGTTTCCTGAAACATCTAAAAAACAAAGCAACAGAGCCTAGGGCACTTCCACTTATGGTCCTATAGCTTAGGGAAATTAAAATCAAAAAGACACAGCCACCCCAAAGTTTGGGACGCCTCTGTTTACAAGAACCTCGTTTACCGTACAAGTTCAATATCACAGAAAGTGAAAAATGGATAAAGAACTTGTGGTACTTACGTACAATGCAGTATCACTCAGCAATGAAATCTATGTCATCAGGCCCGTAGCAGCATAATGAGTGGATTCAGGTACGATGATTCTAACTGAAATAAGTCACACAGAAAAAGAAACATCATAAGATATCACTAATACACGGAATGTAAACTTGGCTACACAGGAACTGAATTACAAACAGAACAGGGTCTCAAATTTAGAAAACCAACTTATGCTTGCTTAAGGGGAAAGGTGAGTTGGGGTGCTGCATAAAACCAGAGATTGAAATGAGCACAGATAAAGTTCCTTAAGCCAAATATGGAATAGACAAGAGCTACTCCTTGCTCAACGAAATGGACTCAACACCGCATATTAAACGCCTAAGAATGTACCTGACTAGTAAGTATCTTAAAACCTATGGATTGCTATGTCTCCGAAAGAGAATCAAGCATGTGTACAGGGGCATAAACGCAGCAGTGATAGGATTGGAGAGGTTCGGTGAGCAAATGAAGACCCTTTGAAGTCATATTGCATGGTACCCATTCCACGGGTTCAACTACCCAGGTTTAAGGTATTCTTCCTTCAGCTAAAACATGCATGTGGAACCCAGAGTATGATCAACCATGTGATCGGGAGACGTGTTCAAATATGTCTCAGTTTTCCTCCCCTGGTACTCGGGTGCAACATTCCAGACGCTTTACTAACACTCTCCCGACTTGGAGAGTCAGTCTCTTAACCTCCTGTTTGGCCCAGTTTGCAATTTCTGCGGAAGATGAACAGGAATAGCGAGAACCAATGAGAGACTAGCTGGAGGTGTCTGGACGGGCAAATTTAACTCTCATTTCCCACCAGGAAGAGGAAATAACCAAAGGCTCAGCGTGCCGTGCCGGAACCAGATTAGGGCCTGAAGCCATCCTGCGGTGTTGCGGCCAGGTCACAAGAAAGCGAGTTGAAGAAAGGAGCTCAGGGGCACTGTAATTCACAAACCTGCAGAGTTATAAATGACAGCTATCGTCCAAAAATAGACTGAAGTAAGGCTGCCAAGAGGACTTGAAAGCGGGGCAGAATTGCAGGAAACCGATTTCAGGAGGTAGACTGGAATTGCATTGAAAGCATAGGAAAAGAGGCAGAACGTCCACAATGATGCACTTGGCCAAAAAGGGCGTATGCGTTTTTTCCTGAATATATTCAGGAAAAAACGCATACGCCCTTTTTGGCCAACCAAGCAAGCTTGCAAAGGAAATCTGCACTACAATGAAGTCTCACTTCCCCCCGGTCAAAAGGGCCATCTGAAAAAAGTGTAAAATCCAGAAAGGCAGGACAGGCCATGGAGAACTGGGAGCCTTGTTATGCTGATGGGCGGGATGTAAATTGCCAACAGACCACTCGGGAGAAGTGTATGGTGTTTCCTGAAACATCTAAAAAACAAAGCAACAGAGCCTAGGGCACTTCCACTTATGGTCCTATAGCTTAGGGAAATTAAAATCAAAAAGACACAGCCACCCCAAAGTTTGGGACGCCTCTGTTTACAAGAACCTCGTTTACCGTACAAGTTCAATATCACAGAAAGTGAAAAATGGATAAAGAAGTTGTGGTACTTACTTACAATGCAATATCACTCAGCAATGAAATCTATGTCATCAGGCCCGTAGCAGCACAATGAGTGGATTCAGGTATGATGATTCTAACTGAAATAAGTCACACAGAAAAAGAAACATCATAAGATATCACTAATACACGGAATGTAAACTTGGCTACACAGGAACTGAATTACAGAACAGAACAGGGTCTCAAATTTAGAAAACCAACTTATGCTTGCTTAAGGGGAAAGGTGAGTTGGGGTGCTGCATAAAACCAGAGATTGAAATGAGCACAGATAAAGTTCCTTAAGCCAAATATGGAATAGACAAGAGCTACTCCTTGCTCAACGAAATGGACTCAACACCCATATTAAACGCCTAAGAATGTACCTGACTAGTAAGTATCTTAAAACCTATGGATTGCTATGTCTCCGAAAGAGAATCAAGCATGTGTACAGGGGCATAAACGCAGCAGTGATAGGATTGGAGAGGTTCGGTGAGCAAATGAAGACCCTTTGAAGTCATATTGCATGGTACCCATTCCACGGGTCTCAACTCTCCAGGTTTAAGGTATTCTTCCTTCAGCTAAAACATGCATGTGGAACCCAGAGTATGATCAACCATGTGAACGGGAGACGTGTTCAAATATGTCTCAGTTTTCCTACCCTGGTACTCGGGTGCAACATTCCAGACGCTTTACTAACACTCTCCCGACTTGGAGAGTCAGTCGCCTTTAACCTCCTGTTTGGCCCAGTTTGCAATTTCTGCGGAAGATGAACAGGAATAGCGAGAACCAATGAGAGGACTAGCTGGAGGTGTCTGGACGGGCAAATTTAACTCTCATTTCCCACCAGGAAGAGGAATTAACCAAAGGCTCAGCATGCCGGGCCGGAACCAGATTAGGGCCTGAAGCCATCCTGCGGTGTTGCGGCCAGGCTCACAAGAAAGCGAGTTGAAGAAAGGAGCTCAGGGGCACTGTAATTCACAAACCTGCAGAGTTATAAATGACAGCTATCGTCCAAAAATAGACTGAAGTAAGGCTGCCAAGAGGACTTGAAAGCGGGGCAGAATTGCAGGAAACCGATTTCAGGAGGTAGACTGGAATTGCATTGAAAGCATAGGAAAAGAGGCAGAACGTCCACAATGATGCACTTGGCCAAAAAGGGCGTATGCGTTTTTTCCTGAATATATTCAGGAAAAAACGCATACGCCCTTTTTGGCCAACCAAGCAAGCTTGCAAAGGAAATCTGCACTACAATGAAGTCTCACTTCCCCCGGTCAAAAGGGCCATCTGAAAAAAGTGTAAAATCCAGAAAGGCAGGACAGGCCATGGAGAACTGGGAGCCTTGTTATGCTGATGGGCGGGATGTAAATTGCCAACAGACACTCGGGAGAAGTGTATGGTGTTTCCTGAAACATCTAAAAAACAAAGCAACAGAGCCTAGGGCACTTCCACTTATGGTCCTATAGCTTAGGGAAATTAAAATCAAAAAGACACAGCCACCCCAAAATTTGGGACGCCTCTGTTTACAAGAACCTCGTTTACCATACAAGTTCAATATCGCAGAAAGTGAAAAATGGATAAAGAACTTGTGGTACTTACGTACAATTCAGTATCACTCAGCAATGAAATCTATGTCATCAGGCCCTTAGCAGCATAATGAGTGGATTCAGGTATGATGATTCTAACTGAAATAAGTCACACAGAAAAAGAAACATCATAAGATATCACTAATACACGGAATGTAACTTGGCTACACAGGAACTGAATTCCAAAACAGAACAGGGTCTCAAATTTAGAAAACCAACTTATGCTTGCTTAAGGGGAAAGGTGAGTTGGGGTGCTGCATAAAACCAGAGATTGAAATGAGCACAGATAAAGTTCCTTAAGCCAAATATGGAATAGACAAGAGCTACTCCTTGCTCAACGAAATGGACTCAACACCCCATATTAAACGCCTAAGAATGTACCTGACTAGTAAGTATCTTAAAACCTATGGATTGCTATGTCTCCGAAAGAGAATCAAGGGTGTGTACAGGGGCATAAACGCAGCAGTGATAGGATTGGAGAGGTTCGGTGAGCAAATGAAGACCCTTTGAAGTCATATTGCATGGGTACCCATTCCACGGGTCTCAACTCTCCAGGTTTAAGGTATTCTTCCTTCAGCTAAAACATGCATGTGGAACCCAGAGTATGATCAACCGTGTGAACGGGAGACGTGTTCAAATATGTCTCAGTTTTCGTCCCCTGGTACTCGGGTGCAACATTCCAGACGCTTTACTAACACTCTCCCCACTTGGAGAGTCAGCGCTTTAACCTCCTGTTTGGCCCAGTTTGCAATTTCTGCGGAAGATGAACAGGAATAGGGAGAACCAATGAGAGACTAGCTGGAGGTGTCTGGACGGGCAAATTTAACTCTCATTTCCCACCAGGAAGAGGAATTAAACAAAGGCTCAGCGTGCCGTGCCGGAACCAGATTAGGGCCTGAAGCCATCCTGCGGTGTTGCGGCCAGCTCACAAGAAAGCGAGTTGAAGAAAGGAGCTCAGGGGCACTGTAATTCACAAACCTGCAGAGTTATAAATGACAGCTATCGTCCAAAAATAGACTGAAGTAAGGCTGCCAAGAGGACTTGAAAGCGGGGCAGAATTGCAGGAAACCGATTTCAGGAGGTAGACTGGAATTGCATTGAAAGCATAGGAAAAGAGGCAGAACGTCCACAATGATGCACTTGGCCAAAAAGGGCGTATGCGTTTTTTCCTGAATATATTCAGGAAAAAACGCATACGCCCTTTTTGGCCAACCAAGCAAGCTTGCAAAGGAAATCTGCACTACAATGAAGTCTCACTTCCCCCCGGTCAAAAGGGCCATCATGAAAAAAGTGTAAAATCCAGAAAGGCAGGACAGGCCATGGAGAACTGGGAGCCTTGTTATGCTGATGGGCGGGATGTAAATTGCCAACAGACACTCGGGAGAAGTGTATGGTGTTTCCTGAAACATCTAAAAAACAAAGCAACAGAGCCTAGGGCACTTCCACTTATGGTCCTATAGCTTAGGGAAATTAATATCAAAAAGACACAGCAACCCCAAAATTTGGGACGGCTCTTTTTACAGGAATCTCTTCTACGGCACAAGTTAAATATCCCAGAGAGCAAATAATGGATAAAGAAGTTGCGGTACTTCTGTACAACAGAATACCACTCAGCAATGAAATCTATGTCACCAGGCCCGTACCAGCATAATGAGTGGATTGAGGCACGATGATTCTAAGTGAAATAAGTCACACAGAAAAAGAAACATCATAAGGTATCACTAATACACGGAATGTGAACTTGGCTACACATGAACTGAATTACAAAACAGAACAGGGTCTCAAGTTTAGAAAACCAACTTATGCCTGCTTAAGGGGGAAGGTGAGTTGGGGTGCTGCATAAAAGCAGAGTTTGAAATTAGCACAGATACCGTTCCATAAGCCAAATATGTAATAGACAAGAGCTACCCCTTGCTCAACGAAATGGATTCAACAATGAGGTATCACCTCACACCTGGTAGAATAGGCATCATTGAAAATCTACAAACAAAAAATGCTGGAAAGGGTGTGGAGAAAAGGAACCCTCTTCCACTATTGTTGGGAATATAAATTGATACAGTCATTATGGAGAACAATATGGAATTTCTTAAGAAACTAACAATAGAATTACCATATGATACAGCAATCCCAGTACTGGACATATACCCAGACAAAACCATAAATCAAAAAGAGTCATTCACCGCAATGTTCATTGCATCACTATTTACAATATCGAGGTAATGGAAGCAACCTAAATGCCCACAGACAGACGAATGCATAAAGCTGTGGTACATATATAAAATGGAATATTACTAAGCCATGAAAAGGAATGAAATTGGGTCATTTGTAGAGACGTCGATGGATCTAGAGACTGTCATACAGAGTGAAGTAAGTCAGAAAGAGAAAAACAAATCTTGTATATTCATGCATATATGTGGAACCTAGAAAAACTGTACAGATTAACCATTTTGCAAGGCATAAATAGAGCAACAGATGTAGACAACAAACGTATGGACAACAAGGGGGGAAAGCTGTTGGGGGGGTGGTGGTGGGAGGAGTTGAGAGACTGGGATTGGCATGTATACATTTATATGTATAAAATAGATAACCAATAAGAACCTGCTGTATAAAAATATAAAATAAAATTCAAAATTAAAAAGAATAAAATTTAAAAAATAAAACAGAAAAAACAATTATTCCCTGCACATACATGTATTTATATGAATAAATTATTTCCATGCTTATATCTGTAAATACAAAAAAGAGGAATAAAATCTACCTTGAACCAAAACGAAAAAGAGAAAAAAAACACAGAACCCACCAGTTCCACAGAGGAAAACCGTATCAGGGCACTTGCTCCAGTTGTAAACAATTCTGAAGTTGGTCAGTGGTGGGGAATCGTCTCCCATTCAGCCAGCAGCCCCCACGCAACAAGCGTCCTCATTGCAAAGCTGGGGCACCGTGCCGAGGCATCTGTGAGTAAACGTGAGCTGAGCCCCAGGCCAGTTGCTGCTGAACTATTCCCACCCGTCCCAGGTAAAACACCTGAATATATACAAGGACTTGAAAGCCTAGAGGAAGGGCCATAGAGCCACACGAGTGACAGCATGCCGGCCGACTTGGTGCCTGCAGGCCAGCCAGGATGGTCCTGGCCCTGGGTGCTCTTCTGGAAGATTTCCATTTCCCTGCCTGAGATACCCGTCCTGTCCCTGCCCCCACTGCTTTTTTCCTTCCTCACCTCTGCCCAGGGAGAAATTCCAGCAGCAGGTATGGGTGACACATCCTCTTCTTTAGCAGGTGGCAGCCTGGCAACTGCTGCAGAAAGTCCAGCAGAGCCCCACTCACACTGGGCCACCCACAAAGCCGTGGCCTCTCACTCCCTCCCACCAGCCCAGCCCCGAGACTGCTGACAGGGCAGAGAAAATGGCGTCAGGCACGGCTGCAGGGGCTCTTGCTGCCTGGAGTGGTATTTATATTGATCTCAACCCAGGCACACCTGGGGAGGGCTGGCCGGCACGGTAAGGCTGCCCAGGTCAGCCAATCATCACCCCTCAGGGGCTCACAGTTGCAGAAAATGGAACTTGCTGAACCGGCCAGGTCCAAGGAACAGGTGTGGGCTCCTGAGAGTCAGGATAGACAAGGGGCTGCAGCTTTGGCTTGTTTTCTAATCATTTTATCTGGCCCATGAGTGGGAGACAACTTCAAGAAAACCCTCTCCTAATGAGAGGAACCCAGGAGTCAGGGAGAGGAGGGGTGGGTGGTGGTTGGAGACAGAGGCCTGGTGCCCCGGGTGCAGTGGAAGTCTCTGGAAGACCAGGTGGAGGGAGGCCTCACGGAGTGATGCCCAGGGTCACAGACCTGTCGCAGCTGCTGTTTGTTAGTTCAAGTCCTGCTCTGAGGTGCTCTGTGTCAGCTCTGAGCGACAGGTGAGCTGGGGGTGCTCTGCAATGAGGGCTATGTGCACGGTTCCTGTGTGCCCAGCCCTGCCACGGTACCTGCAAGGGTAGCTCTGTATCCTGGGAGGGGCCTGACCACGAGAGCCCCGTGGGCTGGGGTGGGGGTGGGGTACCTGCCCAGGTGAGCTCCATATTCTGGGATTGGTCTGACCACGAGAGCCCCATGGGCTGCTGGGGACCTGGTAAAGGATGTCAGGACAGTCAGTGAAGCCACCGAGGATATACCTCCAGTTGCTCCTAATTCCTACACCCTGCTGGTCATTCTACCAACCACCAGGACATGGTATTCTGTATTAGTCTTCAATGATGCCTTCTTTTGTATTCCATTAGTCCCAGAGTCACAAGAAATTTTGGCTTGTGAGTGGCAGGACTCAACATACAACTAAAACAATACTTCCGGGCCGTCTGGCCCCAAGGGTGCAAAAATTCCCACACCATCTTTGGGGAAAGCTTAGCTAAAGACCTAAAAGTTCTACCTCTGGAAAAGGAAACCCTCCTTCAATATGCAGACGACATTCTGATCACCAGCCCTACTAAGGAGGCCTCTGAACTACCAAGCCAATAAAGGATAGAAGTTGTCCAAGAAAAAGCTCAAATATCACAGACTGCGGTGACCTGCCTGGGCTTCATTCTCACAGAAGGTCAGAGAAGCCCATCCCAGGAAAGGGAAGAAACCATTTTCAGCCTTACCCCTTTCTAAAACTAGAAGACAGCTTAGGGGTTCCTGGGGAGGCCAGGGTTTGCTGCTTCTGGATCCCTAACTACAGTCTACTAGCTGGGCCTCTATATGAAACACTGAAAGGAAAAGATGATGATCCTTTTGAATAGAATCCAGAAGTGGCCTTTCAAGAATGGAAAGAGCAGTCAATTCAGACCCTTGCCCTGGAACTCCCTAATTTAGCTAAACCCTTTGACCTTTACATTCCCGGTGAAAGGTGAATCGCCATTGGAGAATTAGTGCAAAAACTGGGACCACTTGAAATGGAACAATGCAAGAATGCCATCCAGGTAGGATAAACTACGGTCACTAAGGGGCTTGGCCCACTGCCACATCTGGCCAAGATACTGGCGGTATCTAAAAACCTGGAAATCAGCAGCCCAAAAGGCCACCTCCCTCCTAAGGGAAAAGGACCCCACGTGGTGATCCTAACCACCAACCATGCCCTGAAGTTGCAGGGTTCGCTCCGTGGGCACACCGACCTCGAGTGAGGAGGCCCTCCAACTCCAACATCCAGAGAGATAACCGGGGGCAACAGGGCACCATGACGACTCGTGTGAACATCACTTGACCTGGAGTTTCTCTCATAAAACAACAAGAGTGTGTCCCAAAAGAGTAGACTACTGCTTGCAGGACTTACTGCACCCAGAGGGGAGCTAATAATCTTGGCGGGGGAACAGTATACCACACTGTCACCATAGAAAAGCCTACAGACACCGTGATGATGGTGGCCAATAAGACCGGCTGGACTCCTGTTTACTTCAAAAGGCTGTTGACTCAGTAGCCATCATGGTCCTTGGTCACCACTGACCCTGGACTGTCTGGGAGTTGAGCGGGCAGGGCTCTGACACCTGGTGCTGTTTGTACGTTAATTCAGGGGCCTAACTTGAAGAAAGCGCAGACTACTGGTCAGAGCATCTAGGCTGGCAGAGACGGTCAGCCTAAGGTGGCCGAACAAATGTGGGGCGGGGTGAAACCGGCCCCCACAGCGTCTCTGCACATCTCTTTCCTGGACCCTTAAAGGTCATTAGAATCTATAACACTTCCAATGCTGGTGCTCAGGTGGACGAGCAGGGAGGCAGGGGTCCTGGGGACAATCAACGTCACCGGGAGGCTGCTGGGGAGAAGCTCTGACCCTCGCCCCAGGGTATGAGGGCTCCCAACTCAGCACTCAGCAGTTACAGAAGAAGGGTCTGCACCCTCAGCACTCCAAGAATGAGGAACGGGACAAAAGGCAGAGGAGGGGTTTGTCCCCAGCAAAGCCCATTAAAAATCCCTGGGAGATAAAAATAGAATCTGGGCAATAAAGTCAAGTCTAACCTTTTTTATCCTTTGTGCTTTGTCTAATTTCACGTGCTCCTAGGGTCCCGCATGCAGAGGTTCCACACCCGGCACTTCAGACCAGATTTCCTAGTGCAGAATGGCTGGGTCGACACCTCAGCTCCTGGGGCCCAGTGCAGACTCCACGATATAGAGCCTGAGCTACAGCCAACCCGGCCCTCGAGAGCTCCGCCGCCTCCCTCCCTCCCACTGACTCTGACAGGATCTCTACACAGCAGCCCAGCCCACAGCCCACGGGGTAGTGCATGCTCTCACCTCTCCATTCTCTGATCAAAATATAAAGTTTCCTTTGCTTGTGAACCAAACTCAGTCTCGATCTGTTGGCCCCAATGACACTGGGCAGGGGGACACTTGTTGGGGTCCACTCTGGAGGATCAGTAACAGAAATTGAGACTATTGTAACCTCAATGAACAGATGTGTGAGCCAAACTGTAGTTAACATAGAACAGTGTATAAGGCTCGGGTAAAATAAGATGTTTTTAACACTTCCATTTGATATTTCCATCACTTTTTATAAGCAAGTTCAGTGAAAAGGTTTGTCTTATTTGTCAGGTCAATATTAGAGAAACGAAGTGATTTCTTTCCAAGGATGTACAGCTAATAATCTTGGTTAAACCTTCAATCTTGTTTTAAATGCTTTTCCATTGAAAATGATACCTCTCTTTCAGCTCCCCCATTTCTGAGAAGTATAAAATCTTATAATTTATTATTACCAAAGGGGAAAGGTGGAGGAGGGATAAATTAACAGTTTGGAATGAACACATACACACTGCTATGTATAAAATAGATCATCAACAAGGAACTACTGTATAGCACAGGGAACTACACTCAACATTTTGCAATAACCTATAAGGGGAAATAATCTGAAAAAGAATAGATATTTTTATTGACATCATCTATCAATGACAGTTAAAGTGTAGCCTAAGGGAAGCTGGTGGTGAGTGCTTCTGACCCTGAAGACTTCAATCATCTAAAGTTTGGACTCTGCCTACTTCCCAAGGCCTTAATGAACATATGTGTACAGGGGCATAAACGCAGCAGTGATTGGAGAGGTTCGGTGAGCAAATGAAGACCCTTTGAAGTCATATTGCATGGTACCCATTCCACGGGTCTCAACTCTACAGGTTTAAGGTATTCTTCCTTCAGCTAAAACATGCATGTGGAACCCAGAGTATGATCAACCATGTGATCGGGAGACGTGTTCAAATATGTCTCAGTTTTCCTCTCCCTGGTACTCGGGTGCAACATTCCAGACGCTTTACTAACACTCTCCCCACTTGGAGAGTCAGCGCCTTTAACCTCCTGTTTGGCCCAGTTTGCAATTTCTGCGGAAGATGAACAGGAATAGCGAGAACCAATGAGAGACTAGCTGGAGGTGTCTGGACGGGCAAATTTAACTCTCATTTCCCACCAGGAAGAGGAATTAACCAAAGGCTCAGCGTGCCGTGCCGGAACCAGATTAGGGCCTGAAGCCATCCTGCGGTGTTGCGGCCAGGTCACAAGAAAGCGAGTTGAAGAAAGGAGCTCAGGGGCACTGTAATTCACAAACCTGCAGAGTTATAAATGACAGCTATCGTCCAAAAATATACTGAAGTAAGGCTGCCAAGAGGACTTGAAAGCGGGGCAGAATTGCAGGAAACCGATTTCAGGAGGTAGACTGGAATTGCATTGAAAGCATAGGAAAAGAGGCAGAACGTCCACAATGATGCACTTGGCCAAAAAGGGCGTATGCGTTTTTTCCTGAATATATTCAGGAAAAAACGCATACGCCCTTTTTGGCCAACCAAGCAAGCTTGCAAAGGAAATCTGCACTACAATGAAGTCTCACTTCCCCTGGTCAAAAGGGCCATCTGAAAAAAGTGTAAAATCCAGAAAGGCAGGACAGGCCATGGAGAACTGGGAGCCTTGTTATGCTGATGGGCGGGATGTAAATTGCCAACAGACACTCGGGAGAAGTGTATGGTGTTTCCTGAAACATCTAAAAAACAAAGCAACAGAGCCTAGGGCACTTCCACTTATGGTCCTATAGCTTAGGGAAATTAAAATCAAAAAGACACAGCCACCCCAAAGTTTGGAACGGCTCTGTTTACAAGAACCTCGTTTACAGTACAAGTTCAACATCGCAGAAAGTGAAAAATGGATAAAGAAGTTGTGGTACTTACTTACAAAGCAATATCACTCAGCAATGAAATCTATGTCATCAGGCCCTTAGCAGCACAATGAGTGGATTCAGGTATGATGATTCTAACTGAAATAAGTCACACAGAAAAAGAAACATCATAAGATATCAGTAATACACGGAATGTAAACTTGGCTACACAGGAACTGAATTACAGAACAGAACAGGGTCTCAAATTTAGAAAACCAACTTATGCTTGCTTAAGGGTAAAGGTGAGTTGGGGTGCTGCATAAAACCAGAGATTGAAATGAGCACAGATAAAGTTCCTTAAGTCAAATATGGAATAGACAAGAGCTACTCCTTGCTCAACGAAATGGACTCAACACCGCAAATTAAACGCCTAAGAATGTACCTGACTAGTAAGTATCTTAAAACCTATGGATTGCTATGTCTCCGAAAGAGAATCAAGCATGTGTACAGGGGCATAAACGCAGCAGTGATAGGATTGGAGAGGTTCGGTGAGCAAATGAAGACCCTTTGAAGTCATATTGCATGGTACCCATTCCACGGGTCTCAACTCTCCAGGTTTAAGGTATTCTTCCTTCAGCTAAAACATGCATGTGGAACCCAGAGTATGATCAACCATGTGATCGGGAGACGTGTTCAAATATGTCTCAGTTTTCCTCCCCTGGTACTCGGGTGCAACATTCCAGACGCTTTACTAACACTCTCCCCACTTGGAGAGTCAGCCCTTTAACCTCCTGTTTGGCCCAGTTTGCAATTTCTGCGGAAGATGAACAGGAATAGCGAGAACCAATGAGAGACTAGCTGGAGGTGTCTGGACGGGCAAATTTAACTCTCATTTCCCACCAGGAAGAGGAATTAACCAAAGGCTCAGCGTGCCGTGCCGGAACCAGATTAGGGCCTGAAGCCATCCTGCGGTGTTGCGGCCAGCTCACAAGAAAGCGAGTTGAAGAAAGGAGCTCAGGGGCACTGTAATTCACAAACCTGCAGAGTTATAAATGACAGCTATCGTCCAAAAATAGACTGAAGTAAGGCTGCCAAGAGGACTTGAAAGCGGGGCAGAATTGCAGGAAACCGATTTCAGGAGGTAGACTGGAATTGCATTGAAAGCATAGGAAAAGAGGCAGAACGTCCACAATGATGCACTTGGCCAAAAAGGGCGTATGCGTTTTTTCCTGAATATATTCAGGAAAAAACGCATACGCCCTTTTTGGCCAACCAAGCAAGCTTGCAAAGGAAATCTGCACTACAATGAAGTCTCACTTCCCCCGGTCAAAAGGGCCATCTGAAAAAAGTGTAAAATCCAGAAAGGCAGGACAGGCCATGGAGAACTGGGAGCCTTGTTATGCTGATGGGCGGGATGTAAATTGCCAACAGACACTCGGGAGAAGTGTATGGTGTTTCCTGAAACATCTAAAAAACAAAGCAACAGAGCCTAGGGCACTTCCACTTATGGTCCTATAGCTTAGGGAAATTAAAATCAAAAAGACACAGCCACCCCAAAGTTTGGACGCCTCTGTTTACAAGAACCTCGTTTACAGTACAAGTTCAACATCGCAGAAAGTGAAAAATGGATAAAGAAGTTGTGGTATTTACTTACAAAGCAATATCACTCAGCAATGAAATCTATGTCATCAGGCCCTTAGCAGCACAATGAGTGGATTCAGGTATGATGATTCTAACTGAAATAAGTCACACAGAAAAAGAAACATCATAAGATATCAGTAATACACGGAATGTAAACTTGGCTACACAGGAACTGAATTACAGAACAGAACAGGGTCTCAAATTTAGAAAACCAACTTATGCTTGCTTAAGGGGAAAGGTGAGTTGGGGTGCTGCATAAAACCAGAGATTGAAATGAGCACAGATAAAGTTCCTTAAGCCAAATATGGAATAGACAAGAGCTACTCCTTGCTCAACGAAATGGACTCAACACCGCATATTAAACGCCTAAGAATGTACCTGACTAGTAAGTATCTTAAAACCTATGGATTGCTATGTCTCCGAAAGAGAATCAAGCATGTGTACAGGGGCATAAACGCAGCAGTGATAGGATTGGAGAGGTTCGGTGAGCAAATGAAGACCCTTTGAAGTCATATTGCATGGTACCCATTCCACGGGTTTCAACTCTCAGGTTTAAGGTATTCTTCCTTCAGCTAAAACATGCATGTGGAACCCAGAGTATGATCAACCATGTGATCGGGAGACGTGTTCAAATATGTCTCAGTTTTCCTCCCCTGGTACTCGGGTGCAACATTCCAGACGCTTTACTAACACTCTCCCCACTTGGAGAGTCAGTCCCTTTAACCTCCTGTTTGGCCCAGTTTGCAATTTCTGCGGAAGATGAACAGGAATAGCGAGAACCAATGAGAGACTAGCTGGAGGTGTCTGGACGGGCAAATTTAACTCTCATTTCCCACCAGGAAGAGGAATTAACCAAAGGCTCAGCGTGCCGTGCCGGAACCAGATTAGGGCCTGAAGCCATCCTGTGGTGTTGCGGCCAGGTCACAAGAAAGCGAGTTGAAGAAAGGAGCTCAGGGGCACTGTAATTCACAAACCTGCAGAGTTATAAATGACAGCTATCGTCCAAAAATAGACTGAAGTAAGGCTGCCAAGAGGACTTGAAAGCGGGGCAGAATTGCAGGAAACCGATTTCAGGAGGTAGACTGGAATTGCATTGAAAGCATAGGAAAAGAGGCAGAACGTCCACAATGATGCACTTGGCCAAAAAGGGCGTATGCGTTTTTTCCTGAATATATTCAGGAAAAAACGCATACGCCCTTTTTGGCCAACCAAGCAAGCTTGCAAAGGAAATCTGCACTACAATGAAGTCTCACTTCCCCCCGGTCAAAAGGGCCATCTGAAAAAAGTGTAAAATCCAGAAAGGCAGGACAGGCCATGGAGAACTGGGAGCCTTGTTATGCTGATGGGCGGGATGTAAATTGCCAACAGACACTCGGGAGAAGTGTATGGTGTTTCCTGAAACATCTAAAAAACAAAGCAACAGAGCCTAGGGCACTTCCACTTATGGTCCTATAGCTTAGGGAAATTAAAATCAAAAAGACACAGCCACCCCAAAGTTTGGGACGCCTCTGTTTACAAGAACCTCGTTTACAGTACAAGTTCAACATCGCAGAAAGTGAAAAATGGATAAAGAAGTTGTGGTATTTACTTACAAAGCAATATCACTCAGCAATGAAATCTATGTCATCAGGCCCTTAGCAGCACAATGAGTGGATTCAGGTATGATGATTCTAACTGAAATAAGTCACACAGAAAAAGAAACATCATAAGATATCAGTAATACACGGAATGTAAACTTGGCTACACAGGAACTGAATTACAGAACAGAACAGGGTCTCAAATTTAGAAAACCAACTTATGCTTGCTTAAGGGGAAAGGTGAGTTGGGGTGCTGCATAAAACCAGAGATTGAAATGAGCACAGATAAAGTTCCTTAAGCCAAATATGGAATAGACAAGAGCTACTCCTTGCTCAACGAAATGGACTCAACACCGCATATTAAACGCCTAAGAATGTACCTGACTAGTAAGTATCTTAAAACCTATGGATTGCTATGTCTCCGAAAGAGAATCAAGCATGTGTACAGGGGCATAAACGCAGCAGTGATAGGATTGGAGAGGTTCGGTGAGCAAATGAAGACCCTTTGAAGTCATATTGCATGGTACCCATTACACGGGTCTCAACTCTCCAGGTTTAAGGTATTCTTCCTTCAGCTAAAACATGCATGTGGAACCCAGAGTATGATCAACCATGTGATCGGGAGACGTGTTCAAATATGTCTCAGTTTTCCTCCCCTGGTACTCGGGTGCAACATTCCAGACGCTTTACTAACACTCTCCCCACTTGGAGAGTCAGCGCCTTTAACCTCCTGTTTGGCCCAGTTTGCAATTTCTGCGGAAGATGAACAGGAATAGCGAGAACCAATGAGAGACTAGCTGGAGGTGTCTGGACGGGCAAATTTAACTCTCATTTCCCACCAGGAAGAGGAATTAACCAAAGGCTCAGCGTGCCGTGCCGGAACCAGATTAGGGCCTGAAGCCATCCTGCGGTGTTGCGGCCAGCTCACAAGAAAGCGAGTTGAAGAAAGGAGCTCAGGGGCACTGTAATTCACAAACCTGCAGAGTTATAAATGACAGCTATCGTCCAAAAATAGACTGAAGTAAGGCTGCCAAGAGGACTTGAAAGCGGGGCAGAATTGCAGGAAACCGATTTCAGGAGGTAGACTGGAATTGCATTGAAAGCATAGGAAAAGAGGCAGAACGTCCACAATGATGCACTTGGCCAAAAAGGGCGTATGCGTTTTTTCCTGAATATATTCAGGAAAAAACGCATACGCCCTTTTTGGCCAACCAAGCAAGCTTGCAAAGGAAATCTGCACTACAATGAAGTCTCACTTCCCCCCGGTCAAAAGGGCCATCTGAAAAAAGTGTAAAATCCAGAAAGGCAGGACAGGCCATGGAGAACTGGGAGCCTTGTTATGCTGATGGGCGGGATGTAAATTGCCAACAGACACTCGGGAGAAGTGTATGGTGTTTCCTGAAACATCTAAAAAACAAAGCAACAGAGCCTAGGGCACTTCCACTTATGGTCCTATAGCTTAGGGAAATTAAAATCAAAAAGACACAGCCACCCCAAAGTTTGGGACGCCTCTGTTTACAAGAACCTCGTTTACAGTACAAGTTCAACATCGCAGAAAGTGAAAAATGGATAAAGAAGTTGTGGTATTTACTTACAAAGCAATATCACTCAGCAATGAAATCTATGTCATCAGGCCCTTAGCAGCACAATGAGTGGATTCAGGTATGATGATTCTAACTGAAATAAGTCACACAGAAAAAGAAACATCATAAGATATCAGTAATACACGGAATGTAAACTTGGCTACACAGGAACTGAATTACAGAACAGAACAGGGTCTCAAATTTAGAAAACCAACTTATGCTTGCTTAAGGGGAAAGGTGAGTTGGGGTGCTGCATAAAACCAGAGATTGAAATGAGCACAGATAAAGTTCCTTAAGCCAAATATGGAATAGACAAGAGCTACTCCTTGCTCAACGAAATGGACTCAACACCGCATATTAAACGCCTAAGAATGTACCTGACTAGTAAGTATCTTAAAACCTATGGATTGCTATGTCTCCGAAAGAGAATCAAGCATGTGTACAGGGGCATAAACGCAGCAGTGATAGGATTGGAGAGGTTCGGTGAGCAAATGAAGACCCTTTGAAGTCATATTGCATGGTACCCATTCCACGGGTTTCAACTCCCAGGTTTAAGGTATTCTTCCTTCAGCTAAAACATGCATGTGGAACCCAGAGTATGATCAACCATGTGATCGGGAGACGTGTTCAAATATGTCTCAGTTTTCCTCCCCTGGTACTCGGGTGCAACATTCCAGACGCTTTACTAACACTCTCCCCACTTGGAGAGTCAGCCCTTTAACCTCCTGTTTGGCCCAGTTTGCAATTTCTGCGGAAGATGAACAGGAATAGCGAGAACCAATGAGAGACTAGCTGGAGGTGTCTGGACGGGCAAATTTAACTCTCATTTCCCACCAGGAAGAGGAATTAACCAAAGGCTCAGCGTGCCGTGCCGGAACCAGATTAGGGCCTGAAGCCATCCTGCGGTGTTGCGGCCAGCTCACAAGAAAGCGAGTTGAAGAAAGGAGCTCAGGGGCACTGTAATTCACAAACCTGCAGAGTTATAAATGACAGCTATCGTCCAAAAATAGACTGAAGTAAGGCTGCCAAGAGGACTTGAAAGCGGGGCAGAATTGCAGGAAACCGATTTCAGGAGGTAGACTGGAATTGCATTGAAAGCATAGGAAAAGAGGCAGAACGTCCACAATGATGCACTTGGCCAAAAAGGGCGTATGCGTTTTTTCCTGAATATATTCAGGAAAAAACGCATACGCCCTTTTTGGCCAACCAAGCAAGCTTGCAAAGGAAATCTGCACTACAATGAAGTCTCACTTCCCCCCGGTCAAAAGGGCCATCTGAAAAAAGTGTAAAATCCAGAAAGGCAGGACAGGCCATGGAGAACTGGGAGCCTTGTTATGCTGATGGGCGGGATGTAAATTGCCAACAGACACTCGGGAGAAGTGTATGGTGTTTCCTGAAACATCTAAAAAACAAAGCAACAGAGCCTAGGGCACTTCCACTTATGGTCCTATAGCTTAGGGAAATTAAAATCAAAAAGACACAGCCACCCCAAAGTTTGGGACGCCTCTGTTTACAAGAACCTCGTTTACAGTACAAGTTCAACATCGCAGAAAGTGAAAAATGGATAAAGAAGTTGTGGTATTACTTACAAAGCAATATCACTCAGCAATGAAATCTATGTCATCAGGCCCTTAGCAGCACAATGAGTGGATTCAGGTATGATGATTCTAACTGAAATAAGTCACACAGAAAAAGAAACATCATAAGATATCAGTAATACACGGAATGTAAACTTGGCTACACAGGAACTGAATTACAGAACAGAACAGGGTCTCAAATTTAGAAAACCAACTTATGCTTGCTTAAGGGGAAAGGTGAGTTGGGGTGCTGCATAAAACCAGAGATCGAAATGAGCACAGATAAAGTTCCTTAAGCCAAATATGGAATAGACAAGAGCTACTCCTTGCTCACCGAAATGGACTCAACACCGCATATTAAACGCCTAAGAATGTACCTGACTAGTAAGTATCTTAAAACCTATGGATTGCTATGTCTCCGAAAGAGAATCAAGCATGTGTACAGGGGCATAAACGCAGCAGTGATAGGATTGGAGAGGTTCGGTGAGCAAATGAAGACCCTTTGAAGTCATATTGCATGGTACCCATTCCACGGGTCTCAACTCTCCAGGTTTAAGGTATTCTTCCTTCAGCTAAAACATGCATGTGGAACCTAGAGTATGATCAACCATGTGATCGGGAGACGTGTTCAAATATGTCTCAGTTTTCCTCCCCTGGTACTCGGGTGCAACATTCCAGACGCTTTACTAACACTCTCCCCACTTGGAGAGTCAGCCCTTTAACCTCCTGTTTGGCCCAGTTTGCAATTTCTGCGGAAGATGAACAGGAATAGCGAGAACCAATGAGAGACTAGCTGGAGGTGTCTGGACGGGCAAATTTAACTCTCATTTCCCACCAGGAAGAGGAAATAACCAAAGGCTCAGCGTGCCGTGCCGGAACCAGATTAGGGCCTGAAGCCATCCTGCGGTGTTGCGGCCAGCTCACAAGAAAGCGAGTTGAAGAAAGGAGCTCAGGGGCACTGTAATTCACAAACCTGCAGAGTTATAAATGACAGCTATCGTCCAAAAATAGACTGAAGTAAGGCTGCCAAGAGGACTTGAAAGCGGGGCAGAATTGCAGGAAACCGATTTCAGGAGGTAGACTGGAATTGCATTGAAAGCATAGGAAAAGAGGCAGAACGTCCACAATGATGCACTTGGCCAAAAAGGGCGTATGCGTTTTTTCCTGAATATATTCAGGAAAAAACGCATACGCCCTTTTTGGCCAACCAAGCAAGCTTGCAAAGGAAATCTGCACTACAATGAAGTCTCACTTCCCCCCGGTCAAAAGGGCCATCTGAAAAAAGTGTAAAATCCAGAAAGGCAGGACAGGCCATGGAGAACTGGGAGCCTTGTTATGCTGATGGGCGGGATGTAAATTGCCAACAGACACTCGGGAGAAGTGTATGGTGTTTCCTGAAACATCTAAAAAACAAAGCAACAGAGCCTAGGGCACTTCCACTTATGGTCCTATAGCTTAGGGAAATTAAAATCAAAAAGACACAGCCACCCCAAAGTTTGGGACGCCTCTGTTTACAAGAACCTCGTTTACAGTACAAGTTCAACATCGCAGAAAGTGAAAAATGGATAAAGAAGTTGTGGTATTTACTTACAAAGCAATATCACTCAGCAATGAAATCTATGTCATCAGGCCCTTAGCAGCACAATGAGTGGATTCAGGTATGATGATTCTAACTGAAATAAGTCACACAGAAAAAGAAACATCATAAGATATCAGTAATACACGGAATGTAAACTTGGCTACACAGGAACTGAATTACAGAACAGAACAGGGTCTCAAATTTAGAAAACCAACTTATGCTTGCTTAAGGGGAAAGGTGAGTTGGGGTGCTGCATAAAACCAGAGATTGAAATGAGCACAGATAAAGTTCCTTAAGCCAAATATGGAATAGACAAGAGCTACTCCTTGCTCAACGAAATGGACTCAACACCGCATATTAAACGCCTAAGAATGTACCTGACTAGTAAGTATCTTAAAACCTATGGATTGCTATGTCTCCGAAAGAGAATCAAGCATGTGTACAGGGGCATAAACGCAGCAGTGATAGGATTGGAGAGGTTCGGTGAGCAAATGAAGACCCTTTGAAGTCATATTGCATGGTACCCATTCCACGGGTTTCAACTCCCAGGTTTAAGGTATTCTTCCTTCAGCTAAAACATGCATGTGGAACCCAGAGTATGATCAACCATGTGATCGGGAGACGTGTTCAAATATGTCTCAGTTTTCCTCCCCTGGTACTCGGGTGCAACATTCCAGACGCTTTACTAACACTCTCCCCACTTGGAGAGTCAGCCCTTTAACCTCCTGTTTGGCCCAGTTTGCAATTTCTGCGGAAGATGAACAGGAATAGCGAGAACCAATGAGAGACTAGCTGGAGGTGTCTGGACGGGCAAATTTAACTCTCATTTCCCACCAGGAAGAGGAATTAACCAAAGGCTCAGCGTGCCGTGCCGGAACCAGATTAGGGCCTGAAGCCATCCTGCGGTGTTGCGGCCAGCTCACAAGAAAGCGAGTTGAAGAAAGGAGCTCAGGGGCACTGTAATTCACAAACCTGCAGAGTTATAAATGACAGCTATCGTCCAAAAATAGACTGAAGTAAGGCTGCCAAGAGGACTTGAAAGCGGGGCAGAATTGCAGGAAACCGATTTCAGGAGGTAGACTGGAATTGCATTGAAAGCATAGGAAAAGAGGCAGAACGTCCACAATGATGCACTTGGCCAAAAAGGGCGTATGCGTTTTTTCCTGAATATATTCAGGAAAAAACGCATACGCCCTTTTTGGCCAACCAAGCAAGCTTGCAAAGGAAATCTGCACTACAATGAAGTCTCACTTCCCCCCGGTCAAAAGGGCCATCTGAAAAAAGTGTAAAATCCAGAAAGGCAGGACAGGCCATGGAGAACTGGGAGCCTTGTTATGCTGATGGGCGGGATGTAAATTGCCAACAGACACTCGGGAGAAGTGTATGGTGTTTCCTGAAACATCTAAAAAACAAAGCAACAGAGCCTAGGGCACTTCCACTTATGGTCCTATAGCTTAGGGAAATTAAAATCAAAAAGACACAGCCACCCCAAAGTTTGGGACGCCTCTGTTTACAAGAACCTCGTTTACAGTACAAGTTCAACATCGCAGAAAGTGAAAAATGGATAAAGAAGTTGTGGTATTTACTTACAAAGCAATATCACTCAGCAATGAAATCTATGTCATCAGGCCCTTAGCAGCACAATGAGTGGATTCAGGTATGATGATTCTAACTGAAATAAGTCACACAGAAAAAGAAACATCATAAGATATCAGTAATACACGGAATGTAAACTTGGCTACACAGGAACTGAATTACAGAACAGAACAGGGTCTCAAATTTAGAAAACCAACTTATGCTTGCTTAAGGGGAAAGGTGAGTTGGGGTGCTGCATAAAACCAGAGATTGAAATGAGCACAGATAAAGTTCCTTAAGCCAAATATGGAATAGACAAGAGCTACTCCTTGCTCAACGAAATGGACTCAACACCGCATATTAAACGCCTAAGAATGTACCTGACTAGTAAGTATCTTAAAACCTATGGATTGCTATGTCTCCGAAAGAGAATCAAGCATGTGTACAGGGGCATAAACGCAGCAGTGATAGGATTGGAGAGGTTCGGTGAGCAAATGAAGACCCTTTGAAGTCATATTGCATGGTACCCATTCCACGGGTTTCAACTCTCCAGGTTTAAGGTATTCTTCCTTCAGCTAAAACATGCATGTGGAACCCAGAGTATGATCAACCATGTGATCGGGAGACGTGTTCAAATATGTCTCAGTTTTCCTCCCCTGGTACTCGGGTGCAACATTCCAGACGCTTTACTAACACTCTCCCCACTTGGAGAGTCAGCCCTTTAACCTCCTGTTTGGCCCAGTTTGCAATTTCTGCGGAAGATGAACAGGAATAGCGAGAACCAATGAGAGACTAGCTGGAGGTGTCTGGACGGGCAAATTTAACTCTCATTTCCCACCAGGAAGAGGAATTAACCAAAGGCTCAGCGTGCCGTGCCGGAACCAGATTAGGGCCTGAAGCCATCCTGCGGTGTTGCGGCCAGCTCACAAGAAAGCGAGTTGAAGAAAGGAGCTCAGGGGCACTGTAATTCACAAACCTGCAGAGTTATAAATGACAGCTATCGTCCAAAAATAGACTGAAGTAAGGCTGCCAAGAGGACTTGAAAGCGGGGCAGAATTGCAGGAAACCGATTTCAGGAGGTAGACTGGAATTGCATTGAAAGCATAGGAAAAGAGGCAGAACGTCCACAATGATGCACTTGGCCAAAAAGGGCGTATGCGTTTTTTCCTGAATATATTCAGGAAAAAACGCATACGCCCTTTTTGGCCAACCAAGCAAGCTTGCAAAGGAAATCTGCACTACAATGAAGTCTCACTTCCCCCCGGTCAAAAGGGCCATCTGAAAAAAGTGTAAAATCCAGAAAGGCAGGACAGGCCATGGAGAACTGGGAGCCTTGTTATGCTGATGGGCGGGATGTAAATTGCCAACAGACACTCGGGAGAAGTGTATGGTGTTTCCTGAAACATCTAAAAAACAAAGCAACAGAGCCTAGGGCACTTCCACTTATGGTCCTATAGCTTAGGGAAATTAAAATCAAAAAGACACAGCCACCCCAAAGTTTGGGACGCCTCTGTTTACAAGAACCTCGTTTACAGTACAAGTTCAACATCGCAGAAAGTGAAAAATGGATAAAGAAGTTGTGGTATTTACTTACAAAGCAATATCACTCAGCAATGAAATCTATGTCATCAGGCCCTTAGCAGCACAATGAGTGGATTCAGGTATGATGATTCTAACTGAAATAAGTCACACAGAAAAAGAAACATCATAAGATATCAGTAATACACGGAATGTAAACTTGGCTACACAGGAACTGAATTACAGAACAGAACAGGGTCTCAAATTTAGAAAACCAACTTATGCTTGCTTAAGGGGAAAGGTGAGTTGGGGTGCTGCATAAAACCAGAGATTGAAATGAGCACAGATAAAGTTCCTTAAGCCAAATATGGAATAGACAAGAGCTACTCCTTGCTCAACGAAATGGACTCAACACCGCATATTAAACGCCTAAGAATGTACCTGACTAGTAAGTATCTTAAAACCTATGGATTGCTATGTCTCCGAAAGAGAATCAAGCATGTGTACAGGGGCATAAACGCAGCAGTGATAGGATTGGAGAGGTTCGGTGAGCAAATGAAGACCCTTTGAAGTCATATTGCATGGTACCCATTCCACGGGTTTCAACTCTCCAGGTTTAAGGTATTCTTCCTTCAGCTAAAACATGCATGTGGAACCCAGAGTATGATCAACCATGTGATCGGGAGACGTGTTCAAATATGTCTCAGTTTTCCTCCCCTGGTACTCGGGTGCAACATTCCAGACGCTTTACTAACACTCTCCCCACTTGGAGAGTCAGCCCTTTAACCTCCTGTTTGGCCCAGTTTGCAATTTCTGCGGAAGATGAACAGGAATAGCGAGAACCAATGAGAGACTAGCTGGAGGTGTCTGGACGGGCAAATTTAACTCTCATTTCCCACCAGGAAGAGGAATAACCAAAGGCTCAGCGTGCCGTGCCGGAACCAGATTAGGGCCTGAAGCCATCCTGCGGTGTTGCGGCCAGCTCACAAGAAAGCGAGTTGAAGAAAGGAGCTCAGGGGCACTGTAATTCACAAACCTGCAGAGTTATAAATGACAGCTATCGTCCAAAAATAGACTGAAGTAAGGCTGCCAAGAGGACTTGAAAGCGGGGCAGAATTGCAGGAAACCGATTTCAGGAGGTAGACTGGAATTGCATTGAAAGCATAGGAAAAGAGGCAGAACGTCCACAATGATGCACTTGGCCAAAAAGGGCGTATGCGTTTTTTCCTGAATATATTCAGGAAAAAACGCATACGCCCTTTTTGGCCAACCAAGCAAGCTTGCAAAGGAAATCTGCACTACAATGAAGTCTCACTTCCCCCCGGTCAAAAGGGCCATCTGAAAAAAGTGTAAAATCCAGAAAGGCAGGACAGGCCATGGAGAACTGGGAGCCTTGTTATGCTGATGGGCGGGATGTAAATTGCCAACAGACACTCGGGAGAAGTGTATGGTGTTTCCTGAAACATCTAAAAAACAAAGCAACAGAGCCTAGGGCACTTCCACTTATGGTCCTATAGCTTAGGGAAATTAAAATCAAAAAGACACAGCCACCCCAAAGTTTGGGACGCCTCTGTTTACAAGAACCTCGTTTACAGTACAAGTTCAACATCGCAGAAAGTGAAAAATGGATAAAGAAGTTGTGGTATTTACTTACAAAGCAATATCACTCAGCAATGAAATCTATGTCATCAGGCCCTTAGCAGCACAATGAGTGGATTCAGGTATGATGATTCTAACTGAAATAAGTCACACAGAAAAAGAAACATCATAAGATATCAGTAATACACGGAATGTAAACTTGGCTACACAGGAACTGAATTACAGAACAGAACAGGGTCTCAAATTTAGAAAACCAACTTATGCTTGCTTAAGGGGAAAGGTGAGTTGGGGTGCTGCATAAAACCAGAGATTGAAATGAGCACAGATAAAGTTCCTTAAGCCAAATATGGAATAGACAAGAGCTACTCCTTGCTCAACGAAATGGACTCAACACCGCATATTAAACGCCTAAGAATGTACCTGACTAGTAAGTATCTTAAAACCTATGGATTGCTATGTCTCCGAAAGAGAATCAAGCATGTGTACAGGGGCATAAACGCAGCAGTGATAGGATTGGAGAGGTTCGGTGAGCAAATGAAGACCCTTTGAAGTCATATTGCATGGTACCCATTCCACGGGTTTCAACTCTCCAGGTTTAAGGTATTCTTCCTTCAGCTAAAACATGCATGTGGAACCCAGAGTATGATCAACCATGTGATCGGGAGACGTGTTCAAATATGTCTCAGTTTTCCTCCCCTGGTACTCGGGTGCAACATTCCAGACGCTTTACTAACACTCTCCCCACTTGGAGAGTCAGCCCTTTAACCTCCTGTTTGGCCCAGTTTGCAATTTCTGCGGAAGATGAACAGGAATAGCGAGAACCAATGAGAGACTAGCTGGAGGTGTCTGGACGGGCAAATTTAACTCTCATTTCCCACCAGGAAGAGGAATAACCAAAGGCTCAGCGTGCCGTGCCGGAACCAGATTAGGGCCTGAAGCCATCCTGCGGTGTTGCGGCCAGCTCACAAGAAAGCGAGTTGAAGAAAGGAGCTCAGGGGCACTGTAATTCACAAACCTGCAGAGTTATAAATGACAGCTATCGTCCAAAAATAGACTGAAGTAAGGCTGCCAAGAGGACTTGAAAGCGGGGCAGAATTGCAGGAAACCGATTTCAGGAGGTAGACTGGAATTGCATTGAAAGCATAGGAAAAGAGGCAGAACGTCCACAATGATGCACTTGGCCAAAAAGGGCGTATGCGTTTTTTCCTGAATATATTCAGGAAAAAACGCATACGCCCTTTTTGGCCAACCAAGCAAGCTTGCAAAGGAAATCTGCACTACAATGAAGTCTCACTTCCCCCCGGTCAAAAGGGCCATCTGAAAAAAGTGTAAAATCCAGAAAGGCAGGACAGGCCATGGAGAACTGGGAGCCTTGTTATGCTGATGGGCGGGATGTAAATTGCCAACAGACACTCGGGAGAAGTGTATGGTGTTTCCTGAAACATCTAAAAAACAAAGCAACAGAGCCTAGGGCACTTCCACTTATGGTCCTATAGCTTAGGGAAATTAAAATCAAAAAGACACAGCCACCCCAAAGTTTGGGACGCCTCTGTTTACAAGAACCTCGTTTACAGTACAAGTTCAACATCGCAGAAAGTGAAAAATGGATAAAGAAGTTGTGGTATTTACTTACAAAGCAATATCACTCAGCAATGAAATCTATGTCATCAGGCCCTTAGCAGCACAATGAGTGGATTCAGGTATGATGATTCTAACTGAAATAAGTCACACAGAAAAAGAAACATCATAAGATATCAGTAATACACGGAATGTAAACTTGGCTACACAGGAACTGAATTACAGAACAGAACAGGGTCTCAAATTTAGAAAACCAACTTATGCTTGCTTAAGGGGAAAGGTGAGTTGGGGTGCTGCATAAAACCAGAGATTGAAATGAGCACAGATAAAGTTCCTTAAGTCAAATATGGAATAGACAAGAGCTACTCCTTGCTCAACGAAATGGACTCAACACCGCATATTAAACGCCTAAGAATGTACCTGACTAGTAAGTATCTTAAAACCTATGGATTGCTATGTCTCCGAAAGAGAATCAAGCATGTGTACAGGGGCATAAACGCAGCAGTGATAGGATTGGAGAGGTTCGGTGAGCAAATGAAGACCCTTTGAAGTCATATTGCATGGTACCCATTCCACGGGTTTCAACTCCCAGGTTTAAGGTATTCTTCCTTCAGCTAAAACATGCATGTGGAACCCAGAGTATGATCAACCATGTGATCGGGAGACGTGTTCAAATATGTCTCAGTTTTCCTCCCCTGGTACTCGGGTGCAACATTCCAGACGCTTTACTAACACTCTCCCCACTTGGAGAGTCAGCCCTTTAACCTCCTGTTTGGCCCAGTTTGCAATTTCTGCGGAAGATGAACAGGAATAGCGAGAACCAATGAGAGACTAGCTGGAGGTGTCTGGACGGGCAAATTTAACTCTCATTTCCCACCAGGAAGAGGAATTAACCAAAGGCTCAGCGTGCCGTGCCGGAACCAGATTAGGGCCTGAAGCCATCCTGCGGTGTTGCGGCCAGCTCACAAGAAAGCGAGTTGAAGAAAGGAGCTCAGGGGCACTGTAATTCACAAACCTGCAGAGTTATAAATGACAGCTATCGTCCAAAAATAGACTGAAGTAAGGCTGCCAAGAGGACTTGAAAGCGGGGCAGAATTGCAGGAAACCGATTTCAGGAGGTAGACTGGAATTGCATTGAAAGCATAGGAAAAGAGGCAGAACGTCCACAATGATGCACTTGGCCAAAAAGGGCGTATGCGTTTTTTCCTGAATATATTCAGGAAAAAACGCATACGCCCTTTTTGGCCAACCAAGCAAGCTTGCAAAGGAAATCTGCACTACAATGAAGTCTCACTTCCCCCCGGTCAAAAGGGCCATCTGAAAAAAGTGTAAAATCCAGAAAGGCAGGACAGGCCATGGAGAACTGGGAGCCTTGTTATGCTGATGGGCGGGATGTAAATTGCCAACAGACACTCGGGAGAAGTGTATGGTGTTTCCTGAAACATCTAAAAAACAAAGCAACAGAGCCTAGGGCACTTCCACTTATGGTCCTATAGCTTAGGGAAATTAAAATCAAAAAGACACAGCCACCCCAAAATTTGGGACGCCTCTGTTTACAAGAACCTCGTTTACAGTACAAGTTCAACATCGCAGAAAGTGAAAAATGGATAAAGAAGTTGTGGTATTTACTTACAAAGCAATATCACTCAGCAATGAAATCTATGTCATCAGGCCCTTAGCAGCACAATGAGTGGATTCAGGTATGATGATTCTAACTGAAATAAGTCACACAGAAAAAGAAACATCATAAGATATCAGTAATACACGGAATGTAAACTTGGCTACACAGGAACTGAATTACAGAACAGAACAGGGTCTCAAATTTAGAAAACCAACTTATGCTTGCTTAAGGGGAAAGGTGAGTTGGGGTGCTGCATAAAACCAGAGATTGAAATGAGCACAGATAAAGTTCCTTAAGCCAAATATGGAATAGACAAGAGCTACTCCTTGCTCAACGAAATGGACTCAACACCGCATATTAAACGCCTAAGAATGTACCTGACTAGTAAGTATCTTAAAACCTATGGATTGCTATGTCTCCGAAAGAGAATCAAGCATGTGTACAGGGGCATAAACGCAGCAGTGATAGGATTGGAGAGGTTCGGTGAGCAAATGAAGACCCTTTGAAGTCATATTGCATGGTACCCATTCCACGGGTCTCAACTCTCCAGGTTTAAGGTATTCTTCCTTCAGCTAAAACATGCATGTGGAACCCAGAGTATGATCAACCATGTGATCGGGAGACGTGTTCAAATATGTCTCAGTTTTCCTCCCCTGGTACTCGGGTGCAACATTCCAGACGCTTTACTAACACTCTCCCCACTTGGAGAGTCAGCCCTTTAACCTCCTGTTTGGCCCAGTTTGCAATTTCTGCGGAAGATGAACAGGAATAGCGAGAACCAATGAGAGACTAGCTGGAGGTGTCTGGACGGGCAAATTTAACTCTCATTTCCCACCAGGAAGAGGAATAACCAAAGGCTCAGCGTGCCGTGCCGGAACCAGATTAGGGCCTGAAGCCATCCTGCGGTGTTGCGGCCAGGTCACAAGAAAGCGAGTTGAAGAAAGGAGCTCAGGGGCACTGTAATTCACAAACCTGCAGAGTTATAAATGACAGCTATCGTCCAAAAATAGACTGAAGTAAGGCTGCCAAGAGGACTTGAAAGCGGGGCAGAATTGCAGGAAACCGATTTCAGGAGGTAGACTGGAATTGCATTGAAAGCATAGGAAAAGAGGCAGAACGTCCACAATGATGCACTTGGCCAAAAAGGGCGTATGCGTTTTTTCCTGAATATATTCAGGAAAAAACGCATACGCCCTTTTTGGCCAACCAAGCAAGCTTGCAAAGGAAATCTGCACTACAATGAAGTCTCACTTACCCCCCGTCAAAAGGGCCATCTGAAAAAAGTGTAAAATCCAGAAAGGCAGGACAGGCCATGGAGAACTGGGAGCCTTGTTATGCTGATGGGCGGGATGTAAATTGCCAACAGACACTCGGGAGAAGTGTATGGTGTTTCCTGAAACATCTAAAAAACAAAGCAACAGAGCCTAGGGCACTTCCACTTATGGTCCTATAGCTTAGGGAAATTAAAATCAAAAAGACACAGCCACCCCAAAGTTTGGGACGCCTCTGTTTACAAGAACCTCGTTTACAGTACAAGTTCAACATCGCAGAAAGTGAAAAATGGATAAAGAAGTTGTGGTATTTACTTACAAAGCAATATCACTCAGCAATGAAATCTATGTCATCAGGCCCTTAGCAGCACAATGAGTGGATTCAGGTATGATGATTCTAACTGAAATAAGTCACACAGAAAAAGAAACATCATAAGATATCAGTAATACACGGAATGTAAACTTGGCTACACAGGAACTGAATTACAGAACAGAACAGGGTCTCAAATTTAGAAAACCAACTTATGCTTGCTTAAGGGGAAAGGTGAGTTGGGGTGCTGCATAAAACCAGAGATTGAAATGAGCACAGATAAAGTTCCTTAAGCCAAATATGGAATAGACAAGAGCTACTCCTTGCTCAACGAAATGGACTCAACACCGCATATTAAACGCCTAAGAATGTACCTGACTAGTAAGTATCTTAAAACCTATGGATTGCTATGTCTCCGAAAGAGAATCAAGCATGTGTACAGGGGCATAAACGCAGCAGTGATAGGATTGGAGAGGTTCGGTGAGCAAATGAAGACCCTTTGAAGTCATATTGCATGGTACCCATTCCACGGGTTTCAACTCTCCAGGTTTAAGGTATTCTTCCTTCAGCTAAAACATGCATGTGGAACCCAGAGTATGATCAACCATGTGATCGGGAGACGTGTTCAAATATGTCTCAGTTTTCCTCCCCTGGTACTCGGGTGCAACATTCCAGACGCTTTACTAACACTCTCCCCACTTGGAGAGTCAGCCCTTTAACCTCCTGTTTGGCCCAGTTTGCAATTTCTGCGGAAGATGAACAGGAATAGCGAGAACCAATGAGAGACTAGCTGGAGGTGTCTGGACGGGCAAATTTAACTCTCATTTCCCACCAGGAAGAGGAATAACCAAAGGCTCAGCGTGCCGTGCCGGAACCAGATTAGGGCCTGAAGCCATCCTGCGGTGTTGCGGCCAGCTCACAAGAAAGCGAGTTGAAGAAAGGAGCTCAGGGGCACTGTAATTCACAAACCTGCAGAGTTATAAATGACAGCTATCGTCCAAAAATAGACTGAAGTAAGGCTGCCAAGAGGACTTGAAAGCGGGGCAGAATTGCAGGAAACCGATTTCAGGAGGTAGACTGGAATTGCATTGAAAGCATAGGAAAAGAGGCAGAACGTCCACAATGATGCACTTGGCCAAAAAGGGCGTATGCGTTTTTTCCTGAATATATTCAGGAAAAAACGCATACGCCCTTTTTGGCCAACCAAGCAAGCTTGCAAAGGAAATCTGCACTACAATGAAGTCTCACTTCCCCCCGGTCAAAAGGGCCATCTGAAAAAAGTGTAAAATCCAGAAAGGCAGGACAGGCCATGGAGAACTGGGAGCCTTGTTATGCTGATGGGCGGGATGTAAATTGCCAACAGACACTCGGGAGAAGTGTATGGTGTTTCCTGAAACATCTAAAAAACAAAGCAACAGAGCCTAGGGCACTTCCACTTATGGTCCTATAGCTTAGGGAAATTAAAATCAAAAAGACACAGCCACCCCAAAGTTTGGGACGCCTCTGTTTACAAGAACCTCGTTTACAGTACAAGTTCAACATCGCAGAAAGTGAAAAATGGATAAAGAAGTTGTGGTATTTACTTACAAAGCAATATCACTCAGCAATGAAATCTATGTCATCAGGCCCTTAGCAGCACAATGAGTGGATTCAGGTATGATGATTCTAACTGAAATAAGTCACACAGAAAAAGAAACATCATAAGATATCAGTAATACACGGAATGTAAACTTGGCTACACAGGAACTGAATTACAGAACAGAACAGGGTCTCAAATTTAGAAAACCAACTTATGCTTGCTTAAGGGGAAAGGTGAGTTGGGGTGCTGCATAAAACCAGAGATTGAAATGAGCACAGATAAAGTTCCTTAAGCCAAATATGGAATAGACAAGAGCTACTCCTTGCTCAACGAAATGGACTCAACACCGCATATTAAACGCCTAAGAATGTACCTGACTAGTAAGTATCTTAAAACCTATGGATTGCTATGTCTCCGAAAGAGAATCAAGCATGTGTACAGGGGCATAAACGCAGCAGTGATAGGATTGGAGAGGTTCGGTGAGCAAATGAAGACCCTTTGAAGTCATATTGCATGGTACCCATTCCACGGGTTTCAACTCTCCAGGTTTAAGGTATTCTTCCTTCAGCTAAAACATGCATGTGGAACCCAGAGTATGATCAACCATGTGATCGGGAGACGTGTTCAAATATGTCTCAGTTTTCCTCCCCTGGTACTCGGGTGCAACATTCCAGACGCTTTACTAACACTCTCCCCACTTGGAGAGTCAGCCCTTTAACCTCCTGTTTGGCCCAGTTTGCAATTTCTGCGGAAGATGAACAGGAATAGCGAGAACCAATGAGAGACTAGCTGGAGGTGTCTGGACGGGCAAATTTAACTCTCATTTCCCACCAGGAAGAGGAAATAACCAAAGGCTCAGCGTGCCGTGCCGGAACCAGATTAGGGCCTGAAGCCATCCTGCGGTGTTGCGGCCAGCTCACAAGAAAGCGAGTTGAAGAAAGGAGCTCAGGGGCACTGTAATTCACAAACCTGCAGAGTTATAAATGACAGCTATCGTCCAAAAATAGACTGAAGTAAGGCTGCCAAGAGGACTTGAAAGCGGGGCAGAATTGCAGGAAACCGATTTCAGGAGGTAGACTGGAATTGCATTGAAAGCATAGGAAAAGAGGCAGAACGTCCACAATGATGCACTTGGCCAAAAAGGGCGTATGCGTTTTTTCCTGAATATATTCAGGAAAAAACGCATACGCCCTTTTTGGCCAACCAAGCAAGCTTGCAAAGGAAATCTGCACTACAATGAAGTCTCACTTCCCCCCGGTCAAAAGGGCCATCTGAAAAAAGTGTAAAATCCAGAAAGGCAGGACAGGCCATGGAGAACTGGGAGCCTTGTTATGCTGATGGGCGGGATGTAAATTGCCAACAGACACTCGGGAGAAGTGTATGGTGTTTCCTGAAACATCTAAAAAACAAAGCAACAGAGCCTAGGGCACTTCCACTTATGGTCCTATAGCTTAGGGAAATTAAAATCAAAAAGACACAGCCACCCCAAAGTTTGGGACGCCTCTGTTTACAAGAACCTCGTTTACAGTACAAGTTCAACATCGCAGAAAGTGAAAAATGGATAAAGAAGTTGTGGTATTTACTTACAAAGCAATATCACTCAGCAATGAAATCTATGTCATCAGGCCCTTAGCAGCACAATGAGTGGATTCAGGTATGATGATTCTAACTGAAATAAGTCACACAGAAAAAGAAACATCATAAGATATCAGTAATACACGGAATGTAAACTTGGCTACACAGGAACTGAATTACAGAACAGAACAGGGTCTCAAATTTAGAAAACCAACTTATGCTTGCTTAAGGGGAAAGGTGAGTTGGGGTGCTGCATAAAACCAGAGATTGAAATGAGCACAGATAAAGTTCCTTAAGCCAAATATGGAATAGACAAGAGCTACTCCTTGCTCAACGAAATGGACTCAACACCCCATATTAAACGCCTAAGAATGTACCTGACTAGTAAGTATCTTAAAACCTATGGATTGCTATGTCTCCGAAAGAGAATCAAGCATGTGTACAGGGGCATAAACGCAGCAGTGATAGGATTGGAGAGGTTCGGTGAGCAAATGAAGACCCTTTGAAGTCATATTGCATGGTACCCATTCCACGGGTTTCAACTCCCAGGTTTAAGGTATTCTTCCTTCAGCTAAAACATGCATGTGGAACCTAGAGTATGATCAACCATGTGATCGGGAGACGTGTTCAAATATGTCTCAGTTTTCCTCCCCTGGTACTCGGGTGCAACATTCCAGACGCTTTACTAACACTCTCCCCACTTGGAGAGTCAGTCCCTTTAACCTCCTGTTTGGCCCAGTTTGCAATTTCTGCGGAAGATGAACAGGAATAGCGAGAACCAATGAGAGACTAGCTGGAGGTGTCTGGACGGGCAAATTTAACTCTCATTTCCCACCAGGAAGAGGAAATAACCAAAGGCTCAGCGTGCCGTGCCGGAACCAGATTAGGGCCTGAAGCCATCCTGCGGTGTTGCGGCCAGCTCACAAGAAAGCGAGTTGAAGAAAGGAGCTCAGGGGCACTGTAATTCACAAACCTGCAGAGTTATAAATGACAGCTATCGTCCAAAAATAGACTGAAGTAAGGCTGCCAAGAGGACTTGAAAGCGGGGCAGAATTGCAGGAAACCGATTTCAGGAGGTAGACTGGAATTGCATTGAAAGCATAGGAAAAGAGGCAGAACGTCCACAATGATGCACTTGGCCAAAAAGGGCGTATGCGTTTTTTCCTGAATATATTCAGGAAAAAACGCATACGCCCTTTTTGGCCAACCAAGCAAGCTTGCAAAGGAAATCTGCACTACAATGAAGTCTCACTTCCCCCCGGTCAAAAGGGCCATCTGAAAAAAGTGTAAAATCCAGAAAGGCAGGACAGGCCATGGAGAACTGGGAGCCTTGTTATGCTGATGGGCGGGATGTAAATTGCCAACAGACACTCGGGAGAAGTGTATGGTGTTTCCTGAAACATCTAAAAAACAAAGCAACAGAGCCTAGGGCACTTCCACTTATGGTCCTATAGCTTAGGGAAATTAAAATCAAAAAGACACAGCCACCCCAAAGTTTGGGACGCCTCTGTTTACAAGAACCTCGTTTACAGTACAAGTTCAACATCGCAGAAAGTGAAAAATGGATAAAGAAGTTGTGGTATTTACTTACAAAGCAATATCACTCAGCAATGAAATCTATGTCATCAGGCCCTTAGCAGCACAATGAGTGGATTCAGGTATGATGATTCTAACTGAAATAAGTCACACAGAAAAAGAAACATCATAAGATATCAGTAATACACGGAATGTAAACTTGGCTACACAGGAACTGAATTACAGAACAGAACAGGGTCTCAAATTTAGAAAACCAACTTATGCTTGCTTAAGGGGAAAGGTGAGTTGGGGTGCTGCATAAAACCAGAGATTGAAATGAGCACAGATAAAGTTCCTTAAGCCAAATATGGAATAGACAAGAGCTACTCCTTGCTCAACGAAATGGACTCAACACCGCATATTAAACGCCTAAGAATGTACCTGACTAGTAAGTATCTTAAAACCTATGGATTGCTATGTCTCCGAAAGAGAATCAAGCATGTGTACAGGGGCATAAACGCAGCAGTGATAGGATTGGAGAGGTTCGGTGAGCAAATGAAGACCCTTTGAAGTCATATTGCATGGTACCCATTCCACGGGTTTCAACTCTCCAGGTTTAAGGTATTCTTCCTTCAGCTAAAACATGCATGTGGAACCCAGAGTATGATCAACCATGTGATCGGGAGACGTGTTCAAATATGTCTCAGTTTTCCTCCCCTGGTACTCGGGTGCAACATTCCAGACGCTTTACTAACACTCTCCCCACTTGGAGAGTCAGCGCCTTTAACCTCCTGTTTGGCCCAGTTTGCAATTTCTGCGGAAGATGAACAGGAATAGCGAGAACCAATGAGAGACTAGCTGGAGGTGTCTGGACGGGCAAATTTAACTCTCATTTCCCACCAGGAAGAGGAATTAACCAAAGGCTCAGCGTGCCGTGCCGGAACCAGATTAGGGCCTGAAGCCATCCTGCGGTGTTGCGGCCAGCTCACAAGAAAGCGAGTTGAAGAAAGGAGCTCAGGGGCACTGTAATTCACAAACCTGCAGAGTTATAAATGACAGCTATCGTCCAAAAATATACTGAAGTAAGGCTGCCAAGAGGACTTGAAAGCGGGGCAGAATTGCAGGAAACCGATTTCAGGAGGTAGACTGGAATTGCATTGAAAGCATAGGAAAAGAGGCAGAACGTCCACAATGATGCACTTGGCCAAAAAGGGCGTATGCGTTTTTTCCTGAATATATTCAGGAAAAAACGCATACGCCCTTTTTGGCCAACCAAGCAAGCTTGCAAAGGAAATCTGCACTACAATGAAGTCTCACTTCCCCCCGGTCAAAAGGGCCATCTGAAAAAAGTGTAAAATCCAGAAAGGCAGGACAGGCCATGGAGAACTGGGAGCCTTGTTATGCTGATGGGCGGGATGTAAATTGCCAACAGACACTCGGGAGAAGTGTATGGTGTTTCCTGAAACATCTAAAAAACAAAGCAACAGAGCCTAGGGCACTTCCACTTATGGTCCTATAGCTTAGGGAAATTAAAATCAAAAAGACACAGCCACCCCAAAGTTTGGGACGCTCTGTTTACAAGAACCTCGTTTACAGTACAAGTTCAACATCGCAGAAAGTGAAAAATGGATAAAGAAGTTGTGGTATTTACTTACAAAGCAATATCACTCAGCAATGAAATCTATGTCATCAGGCCCTTAGCAGCACAATGAGTGGATTCAGGTATGATGATTCTAACTGAAATAAGTCACACAGAAAAAGAAACATCATAAGATATCAGTAATACACGGAATGTAAACTTGGCTACACAGGAACTGAATTACAGAACAGAACAGGGTCTCAAATTTAGAAAACCAACTTATGCTTGCTTAAGGGGAAAGGTGAGTTGGGGTGCTGCATAAAACCAGAGATTGAAATGAGCACAGATAAAGTTCCTTAAGCCAAATATGGAATAGACAAGAGCTACTCCTTGCTCAACGAAATGGACTCAACACCGCATATTAAACGCCTAAGAATGTACCTGACTAGTAAGTATCTTAAAACCTATGGATTGCTATGTCTCCGAAAGAGAATCAAGCATGTGTACAGGGGCATAAACGCAGCAGTGATAGGATTGGAGAGGTTCGGTGAGCAAATGAAGACCCTTTGAAGTCATATTGCATGGTACCCATTCCACGGGTTTCAACTCCCAGGTTTAAGGTATTCTTCCTTCAGCTAAAACATGCATGTGGAACCCAGAGTATGATCAACCATGTGATCGGGAGACGTGTTCAAATATGTCTCAGTTTTCCTCCCCTGGTACTCGGGTGCAACATTCCAGACGCTTTACTAACACTCTCCCCACTTGGAGAGTCAGCCCTTTAACCTCCTGTTTGGCCCAGTTTGCAATTTCTGCGGAAGATGAACAGGAATAGCGAGAACCAATGAGAGACTAGCTGGAGGTGTCTGGACGGGCAAATTTAACTCTCATTTCCCACCAGGAAGAGGAATTAACCAAAGGCTCAGCGTGCCGTGCCGGAACCAGATTAGGGCCTGAAGCCATCCTGCGGTGTTGCGGCCAGCTCAAAAGAAAGCGAGTTGAAGAAAGGAGCTCAGGGGCACTGTAATTCACAAACCTGCAGAGTTATAAATGACAGCTATCGTCCAAAAATAGACTGAAGTAAGGCTGCCAAGAGGACTTGAAAGCGGGGCAGAATTGCAGGAAACCGATTTCAGGAGGTAGACTGGAATTGCATTGAAAGCATAGGAAAAGAGGCAGAACGTCCACAATGATGCACTTGGCCAAAAAGGGCGTATGCGTTTTTTCCTGAATATATTCAGGAAAAAACGCATACGCCCTTTTTGGCCAACCAAGCAAGCTTGCAAAGGAAATCTGCACTACAATGAAGTCTCACTTCCCCCCGGTCAAAAGGGCCATCTGAAAAAAGTGTAAAATCCAGAAAGGCAGGACAGGCCATGGAGAACTGGGAGCCTTGTTATGCTGATGGGCGGGATGTAAATTGCCAACAGACACTCGGGAGAAGTGTATGGTGTTTCCTGAAACATCTAAAAAACAAAGCAACAGAGCCTAGGGCACTTCCACTTATGGTCCTATAGCTTAGGGAAATTAAAATCAAAAAGACACAGCCACCCCAAAGTTTGGGACGCCTCTGTTTACAAGAACCTCGTTTACAGTACAAGTTCAACATCGCAGAAAGTGAAAAATGGATAAAGAAGTTGTGGTATTTACTTACAAAGCAATATCACTCAGCAATGAAATCTATGTCATCAGGCCCTTAGCAGCACAATGAGTGGATTCAGGTATGATGATTCTAACTGAAATAAGTCACACAGAAAAAGAAACATCATAAGATATCAGTAATACACGGAATGTAAACTTGGCTACACAGGAACTGAATTACAGAACAGAACAGGGTCTCAAATTTAGAAAACCAACTTATGCTTGCTTAAGGGGAAAGGTGAGTTGGGGTGCTGCATAAAACCAGAGATTGAAATGAGCACAGATAAAGTTCCTTAAGCCAAATATGGAATAGACAAGAGCTACTCCTTGCTCAACGAAATGGACTCAACACCGCATATTAAACGCCTAAGAATGTACCTGACTAGTAAGTATCTTAAAACCTATGGATTGCTATGTCTCCGAAAGAGAATCAAGCATGTGTACAGGGGCATAAACGCAGCAGTGATAGGATTGGAGAGGTTCGGTGAGCAAATGAAGACCCTTTGAAGTCATATTGCATGGTACCCATTCCACGGGTTTCAACTCTCCAGGTTTAAGGTATTCTTCCTTCAGCTAAAACATGCATGTGGAACCCAGAGTATGATCAACCATGTGATCGGGAGACGTGTTCAAATATGTCTCAGTTTTCCTCCCCTGGTACTCGGGTGCAACATTCCAGACGCTTTACTAACACTCTCCCCACTTGGAGAGTCAGCGCCTTTAACCTCCTGTTTGGCCCAGTTTGCAATTTCTGCGGAAGATGAACAGGAATAGCGAGAACCAATGAGAGACTAGCTGGAGGTGTCTGGACGGGCAAATTTAACTCTCATTTCCCACCAGGAAGAGGAATAACCAAAGGCTCAGCGTGCCGTGCCGGAACCAGATTAGGGCCTGAAGCCATCCTGCGGTGTTGCGGCCAGCTCACAAGAAAGCGAGTTGAAGAAAGGAGCTCAGGGGCACTGTAATTCACAAACCTGCAGAGTTATAAATGACAGCTATCGTCCAAAAATAGACTGAAGTAAGGCTGCCAAGAGGACTTGAAAGCGGGGCAGAATTGCAGGAAACCGATTTCAGGAGGTAGACTGGAATTGCATTGAAAGCATAGGAAAAGAGGCAGAACGTCCACAATGATGCACTTGGCCAAAAAGGGCGTATGCGTTTTTTCCTGAATATATTCAGGAAAAAACGCATACGCCCTTTTTGGCCAACCAAGCAAGCTTGCAAAGGAAATCTGCACTACAATGAAGTCTCACTTCCCCCCGGTCAAAAGGGCCATCTGAAAAAAGTGTAAAATCCAGAAAGGCAGGACAGGCCATGGAGAACTGGGAGCCTTGTTATGCTGATGGGCGGGATGTAAATTGCCAACAGACACTCGGGAGAAGTGTATGGTGTTTCCTGAAACATCTAAAAAACAAAGCAACAGAGCCTAGGGCACTTCCACTTATGGTCCTATAGCTTAGGGAAATTAAAATCAAAAAGACACAGCCACCCCAAAGTTTGGGACGCCTCTGTTTACAAGAACCTCGTTTACAGTACAAGTTCAACATCGCAGAAAGTGAAAAATGGATAAAGAAGTTGTGGTATTTACTTACAAAGCAATATCACTCAGCAATGAAATCTATGTCATCAGGCCCTTAGCAGCACAATGAGTGGATTCAGGTATGATGATTCTAACTGAAATAAGTCACACAGAAAAAGAAACATCATAAGATATCAGTAATACACGGAATGTAAACTTGGCTACACAGGAACTGAATTACAGAACAGAACAGGGTCTCAAATTTAGAAAACCAACTTATGCTTGCTTAAGGGGAAAGGTGAGTTGGGGTGCTGCATAAAACCAGAGATTGAAATGAGCACAGATAAAGTTCCTTAAGCCAAATATGGAATAGACAAGAGCTACTCCTTGCTCAACGAAATGGACTCAACACCGCATATTAAACGCCTAAGAATGTACCTGACTAGTAAGTATCTTAAAACCTATGGATTGCTATGTCTCCGAAAGAGAATCAAGCATGTGTACAGGGGCATAAACGCAGCAGTGATAGGATTGGAGAGGTTCGGTGAGCAAATGAAGACCCTTTGAAGTCATATTGCATGGTACCCATTCCACGGGTTTCAACTCCCAGGTTTAAGGTATTCTTCCTTCAGCTAAAACATGCATGTGGAACCCAGAGTATGATCAACCATGTGATCGGGAGACGTGTTCAAATATGTCTCAGTTTTCCTCCCCTGGTACTCGGGTGCAACATTCCAGACGCTTTACTAACACTCTCCCCACTTGGAGAGTCAGCCCTTTAACCTCCTGTTTGGCCCAGTTTGCAATTTCTGCGGAAGATGAACAGGAATAGCGAGAACCAATGAGAGACTAGCTGGAGGTGTCTGGACGGGCAAATTTAACTCTCATTTCCCACCAGGAAGAGGAAATAACCAAAGGCTCAGCGTGCCGTGCCGGAACCAGATTAGGGCCTGAAGCCATCCTGCGGTGTTGCGGCCAGCTCACAAGAAAGCGAGTTGAAGAAAGGAGCTCAGGGGCACTGTAATTCACAAACCTGCAGAGTTATAAATGACAGCTATCGTCCAAAAATAGACTGAAGTAAGGCTGCCAAGAGGACTTGAAAGCGGGGCAGAATTGCAGGAAACCGATTTCAGGAGGTAGACTGGAATTGCATTGAAAGCATAGGAAAAGAGGCAGAACGTCCACAATGATGCACTTGGCCAAAAAGGGCGTATGCGTTTTTTCCTGAATATATTCAGGAAAAAACGCATACGCCCTTTTTGGCCAACCAAGCAAGCTTGCAAAGGAAATCTGCACTACAATGAAGTCTCACTTCCCCCCGGTCAAAAGGGCCATCTGAAAAAAGTGTAAAATCCAGAAAGGCAGGACAGGCCATGGAGAACTGGGAGCCTTGTTATGCTGATGGGCGGGATGTAAATTGCCAACAGACACTCGGGAGAAGTGTATGGTGTTTCCTGAAACATCTAAAAAACAAAGCAACAGAGCCTAGGGCACTTCCACTTATGGTCCTATAGCTTAGGGAAATTAAAATCAAAAAGACACAGCCACCCCAAAGTTTGGGACGCCTCTGTTTACAAGAACCTCGTTTACAGTACAAGTTCAACATCGCAGAAAGTGAAAAATGGATAAAGAAGTTGTGGTATTTACTTACAAAGCAATATCACTCAGCAATGAAATCTATGTCATCAGGCCCTTAGCAGCACAATGAGTGGATTCAGGTATGATGATTCTAACTGAAATAAGTCACACAGAAAAAGAAACATCATAAGATATCAGTAATACACGGAATGTAAACTTGGCTACACAGGAACTGAATTACAGAACAGAACAGGGTCTCAAATTTAGAAAACCAACTTATGCTTGCTTAAGGGGAAAGGTGAGTTGGGGTGCTGCATAAAACCAGAGATTGAAATGAGCACAGATAAAGTTCCTTAAGCCAAATATGGAATAGACAAGAGCTACTCCTTGCTCAACGAAATGGACTCAACACCGCATATTAAACGCCTAAGAATGTACCTGACTAGTAAGTATCTTAAAACCTATGGATTGCTATGTCTCCGAAAGAGAATCAAGCATGTGTACAGGGGCATAAACGCAGCAGTGATAGGATTGGAGAGGTTCGGTGAGCAAATGAAGACCCTTTGAAGTCATATTGCATGGTACCCATTCCACGGGTTTCAACTCTCCAGGTTTAAGGTATTCTTCCTTCAGCTAAAACATGCATGTGGAACCCAGAGTATGATCAACCATGTGATCGGGAGACGTGTTCAAATATGTCTCAGTTTTCCTCCCCTGGTACTCGGGTGCAACATTCCAGACGCTTTACTAACACTCTCCCCACTTGGAGAGTCAGCGCCTTTAACCTCCTGTTTGGCCCAGTTTGCAATTTCTGCGGAAGATGAACAGGAATAGCGAGAACCAATGAGAGACTAGCTGGAGGTGTCTGGACGGGCAAATTTAACTCTCATTTCCCACCAGGAAGAGGAATAACCAAAGGCTCAGCGTGCCGTGCCGGAACCAGATTAGGGCCTGAAGCCATCCTGCGGTGTTGCGGCCAGCTCACAAGAAAGCGAGTTGAAGAAAGGAGCTCAGGGGCACTGTAATTCACAAACCTGCAGAGTTATAAATGACAGCTATCGTCCAAAAATAGACTGAAGTAAGGCTGCCAAGAGGACTTGAAAGCGGGGCAGAATTGCAGGAAACCGATTTCAGGAGGTAGACTGGAATTGCATTGAAAGCATAGGAAAAGAGGCAGAACGTCCACAATGATGCACTTGGCCAAAAAGGGCGTATGCGTTTTTTCCTGAATATATTCAGGAAAAAACGCATACGCCCTTTTTGGCCAACCAAGCAAGCTTGCAAAGGAAATCTGCACTACAATGAAGTCTCACTTCCCCCCGGTCAAAAGGGCCATCTGAAAAAAGTGTAAAATCCAGAAAGGCAGGACAGGCCATGGAGAACTGGGAGCCTTGTTATGCTGATGGGCGGGATGTAAATTGCCAACAGACACTCGGGAGAAGTGTATGGTGTTTCCTGAAACATCTAAAAAACAAAGCAACAGAGCCTAGGGCACTTCCACTTATGGTCCTATAGCTTAGGGAAATTAAAATCAAAAAGACACAGCCACCCCAAAGTTTGGGACGCCTCTGTTTACAAGAACCTCGTTTACAGTACAAGTTCAACATCGCAGAAAGTGAAAAATGGATAAAGAAGTTGTGGTATTTACTTACAAAGCAATATCACTCAGCAATGAAATCTATGTCATCAGGCCCTTAGCAGCACAATGAGTGGATTCAGGTATGATGATTCTAACTGAAATAAGTCACACAGAAAAAGAAACATCATAAGATATCAGTAATACACGGAATGTAAACTTGGCTACACAGGAACTGAATTACAGAACAGAACAGGGTCTCAAATTTAGAAAACCAACTTATGCTTGCTTAAGGGGAAAGGTGAGTTGGGGTGCTGCATAAAACCAGAGATTGAAATGAGCACAGATAAAGTTCCTTAAGCCAAATATGGAATAGACAAGAGCTACTCCTTGCTCAACGAAATGGACTCAACACCGCATATTAAACGCCTAAGAATGTACCTGACTAGTAAGTATCTTAAAACCTATGGATTGCTATGTCTCCGAAAGAGAATCAAGCATGTGTACAGGGGCATAAACGCAGCAGTGATAGGATTGGAGAGGTTCGGTGAGCAAATGAAGACCCTTTGAAGTCATATTGCATGGTACCCATTCCACGGGTTTCAACTCCCAGGTTTAAGGTATTCTTCCTTCAGCTAAAACATGCATGTGGAACCCAGAGTATGATCAACCATGTGATCGGGAGACGTGTTCAAATATGTCTCAGTTTTCCTCCCCTGGTACTCGGGTGCAACATTCCAGACGCTTTACTAACACTCTCCCCACTTGGAGAGTCAGCCCTTTAACCTCCTGTTTGGCCCAGTTTGCAATTTCTGCGGAAGATGAACAGGAATAGCGAGAACCAATGAGAGACTAGCTGGAGGTGTCTGGACGGGCAAATTTAACTCTCATTTCCCACCAGGAAGAGGAATTAACCAAAGGCTCAGCGTGCCGTGCCGGAACCAGATTAGGGCCTGAAGCCATCCTGCGGTGTTGCGGCCAGCTCACAAGAAAGCGAGTTGAAGAAAGGAGCTCAGGGGCACTGTAATTCACAAACCTGCAGAGTTATAAATGACAGCTATCGTCCAAAAATAGACTGAAGTAAGGCTGCCAAGAGGACTTGAAAGCGGGGCAGAATTGCAGGAAACCGATTTCAGGAGGTAGACTGGAATTGCATTGAAAGCATAGGAAAAGAGGCAGAACGTCCACAATGATGCACTTGGCCAAAAAGGGCGTATGCGTTTTTTCCTGAATATATTCAGGAAAAAACGCATACGCCCTTTTTGGCCAACCAAGCAAGCTTGCAAAGGAAATCTGCACTACAATGAAGTCTCACTTCCCCCCGGTCAAAAGGGCCATCTGAAAAAAGTGTAAAATCCAGAAAGGCAGGACAGGCCATGGAGAACTGGGAGCCTTGTTATGCTGATGGGCGGGATGTAAATTGCCAACAGACACTCGGGAGAAGTGTATGGTGTTTCCTGAAACATCTAAAAAACAAAGCAACAGAGCCTAGGGCACTTCCACTTATGGTCCTATAGCTTAGGGAAATTAAAATCAAAAAGACACAGCCACCCCAAAGTTTGGGACGCCTCTGTTTACAAGAACCTCGTTTACAGTACAAGTTCAACATCGCAGAAAGTGAAAAATGGATAAAGAAGTTGTGGTATTTACTTACAAAGCAATATCACTCAGCAATGAAATCTATGTCATCAGGCCCTTAGCAGCACAATGAGTGGATTCAGGTATGATGATTCTAACTGAAATAAGTCACACAGAAAAAGAAACATCATAAGATATCAGTAATACACGGAATGTAAACTTGGCTACACAGGAACTGAATTACAGAACAGAACAGGGTCTCAAATTTAGAAAACCAACTTATGCTTGCTTAAGGGGAAAGGTGAGTTGGGGTGCTGCATAAAACCAGAGATTGAAATGAGCACAGATAAAGTTCCTTAAGCCAAATATGGAATAGACAAGAGCTACTCCTTGCTCAACGAAATGGACTCAACACCGCATATTAAACGCCTAAGAATGTACCTGACTAGTAAGTATCTTAAAACCTATGGATTGCTATGTCTCCGAAAGAGAATCAAGCATGTGTACAGGGGCATAAACGCAGCAGTGATAGGATTGGAGAGGTTCGGTGAGCAAATGAAGACCCTTTGAAGTCATATTGCATGGTACCCATTCCACGGGTTTCAACTCTCCAGGTTTAAGGTATTCTTCCTTCAGCTAAAACATGCATGTGGAACCCAGAGTATGATCAACCATGTGATCGGGAGACGTGTTCAAATATGTCTCAGTTTTCCTCCCCTGGTACTCGGGTGCAACATTCCAGACGCTTTACTAACACTCTCCCCACTTGGAGAGTCAGCGCCTTTAACCTCCTGTTTGGCCCAGTTTGCAATTTCTGCGGAAGATGAACAGGAATAGCGAGAACCAATGAGAGACTAGCTGGAGGTGTCTGGACGGGCAAATTTAACTCTCATTTCCCACCAGGAAGAGGAATTAACCAAAGGCTCAGTGTGCCGTGCCGGAACCAGATTAGGGCCTGAAGCCATCCTGCGGTGTTGCGGCCAGGTCACAAGAAAGCGAGTTGAAGAAAGGAGCTCAGGGGCACTGTAATTCACAAACCTGCAGAGTTATAAATGACAGCTATCGTCCAAAAATATACTGAAGTAAGGCTGCCAAGAGGACTTGAAAGCGGGGCAGAATTGCAGGAAACCGATTTCAGGAGGTAGACTGGAATTGCATTGAAAGCATAGGAAAAGAGGCAGAACGTCCACAATGATGCACTTGGCCAAAAAGGGCGTATGCGTTTTTTCCTGAATATATTCAGGAAAAAACGCATACGCCCTTTTTGGCCAACCAAGCAAGCTTGCAAAGGAAATCTGCACTACAATGAAGTCTCACTTCCCCCCGGTCAAAAGGGCCATCTGAAAAAAGTGTAAAATCCAGAAAGGCAGGACAGGCCATGGAGAACTGGGAGCCTTGTTATGCTGATGGGCGGGATGTAAATTGCCAACAGACACTCGGGAGAAGTGTATGGTGTTTCCTGAAACATCTAAAAAACAAAGCAACAGAGCCTAGGGCACTTCCACTTATGGTCCTATAGCTTAGGGAAATTAAAATCAAAAAGACACAGCCACCCCAAAGTTTGGGACGCCTCTGTTTACAAGAACCTCGTTTACAGTACAAGTTCAACATCGCAGAAAGTGAAAAATGGATAAAGAAGTTGTGGTATTTACTTACAAAGCAATATCACTCAGCAATGAAATCTATGTCATCAGGCCCTTAGCAGCACAATGAGTGGATTCAGGTATGATGATTCTAACTGAAATAAGTCACACAGAAAAAGAAACATCATAAGATATCAGTAATACACGGAATGTAAACTTGGCTACACAGGAACTGAATGACAGAACAGAACAGGGTCTCAAATTTAGAAAACCAACTTATGCTTGCTTAAGGGTAAAGGTGAGTTGGGGTGCTGCATAAAACCAGAGATTGAAATGAGCACAGATAAAGTTCCTTAAGCCAAATATGGAATAGACAAGAGCTACTCCTTGCTCAACGAAATGGACTCAACACCGCATATTAAACGCCTAAGAATGTACCTGACTAGTAAGTATCTTAAAACCTATGGATTGCTATGTCTCCGAAAGAGAATCAAACATGTGTACACGGGCATAAACGCAGCAGTGATAGGATTGGAGAGGTTCGGTGAGCAAATGAAGACCCTTTGAAGTCATATTGCATGGTACCCATTCCACGGGTTTCAACTCCCAGGTTTAAGGTATTCTTCCTTCAGCTAAAACATGCATGTGGAACCCAGAGTATGATCAACCATGTGATCGGGAGACGTGTTCAAATATGTCTCAGTTTTCCTCCCCTGGTACTCGGGTGCAACATTCCAGACGCTTTACTAACACTCTCCCCACTTGGAGAGTCAGTCCTTTAACCTCCTGTTTGGCCCAGTTTGCAATTTCTGCGGAAGATGAACAGGAATAGCGAGAACCAATGAGAGACTAGCTGGAGGTGTCTGGACGGGCAAATTTAACTCTCATTTCCCACCAGGAAGAGGAATTAACCAAAGGCTCAGCGTGCCGTGCCGGAACCAGATTAGGGCCTGAAGCCATCCTGCGGTGTTGCGGCCAGCTCACAAGAAAGCGAGTTGAAGAAAGGAGCTCAGGGGCACTGTAATTCACAAACCTGCAGAGTTATAAATGACAGCTATCGTCCAAAAATAGACTGAAGTAAGGCTGCCAAGAGGACTTGAAAGCGGGGCAGAATTGCAGGAAACCGATTTCAGGAGGTAGACTGGAATTGCATTGAAAGCATAGGAAAAGAGGCAGAACGTCCACAATGATGCACTTGGCCAAAAAGGGCGTATGCGTTTTTTCCTGAATATATTCAGGAAAAAACGCATACGCCCTTTTTGGCCAACCAAGCAAGCTTGCAAAGGAAATCTGCACTACAATGAAGTCTCACTTCCCCCCGGTCAAAAGGGCCATCTGAAAAAAGTGTAAAATCCAGAAAGGCAGGACAGGCCATGGAGAACTGGGAGCCTTGTTATGCTGATGGGCGGGATGTAAATTGCCAACAGACACTCGGGAGAAGTGTATGGTGTTTCCTGAAACATCTAAAAAACAAAGCAACAGAGCCTAGGGCACTTCCACTTATGGTCCTATAGCTTAGGGAAATTAAAATCAAAAAGACACAGCCACCCCAAAGTTTGGGACGCCTCTGTTTACAAGAACCTCGTTTACAGTACAAGTTCAACATCGCAGAAAGTGAAAAATGGATAAAGAAGTTGTGGTATTTACTTACAAAGCAATATCACTCAGCAATGAAATCTATGTCATCAGGCCCTTAGCAGCACAATGAGTGGATTCAGGTATGATGATTCTAACTGAAATAAGTCACACAGAAAAAGAAACATCATAAGATATCAGTAATACACGGAATGTAAACTTGGCTACACAGGAACTGAATTACAGAACAGAACAGGGTCTCAAATTTAGAAAACCAACTTATGCTTGCTTAAGGGGAAAGGTGAGTTGGGGTGCTGCATAAAACCAGAGATTGAAATGAGCACAGATAAAGTTCCTTAAGCCAAATATGGAATAGACAAGAGCTACTCCTTGCTCAACGAAATGGACTCAACACCGCATATTAAACGCCTAAGAATGTACCTGACTAGTAAGTATCTTAAAACCTATGGATTGCTATGTCTCCGAAAGAGAATCAAGCATGTGTACAGGGGCATAAACGCAGCAGTGATAGGATTGGAGAGGTTCGGTGAGCAAATGAAGACCCTTTGAAGTCATATTGCATGGTACCCATTCCACGGGTTTCAACTCCCAGGTTTAAGGTATTCTTCCTTCAGCTAAAACATGCATGTGGAACCCAGAGTATGATCAACCATGTGATCGGGAGACGTGTTCAAATATGTCTCAGTTTTCCTCCCCTGGTACTCGGGTGCAACATTCCAGACGCTTTACTAACACTCTCCCCACTTGGAGAGTCAGCCCTTTAACCTCCTGTTTGGCCCAGTTTGCAATTTCTGCGGAAGATGAACAGGAATAGCGAGAACCAATGAGAGACTAGCTGGAGGTGTCTGGACGGGCAAATTTAACTCTCATTTCCCACCAGGAAGAGGAATAACCAAAGGCTCAGCGTGCCGTGCCGGAACCAGATTAGGGCCTGAAGCCATCCTGCGGTGTTGCGGCCAGCTCACAAGAAAGCGAGTTGAAGAAAGGAGCTCAGGGGCACTGTAATTCACAAACCTGCAGAGTTATAAATGACAGCTATCGTCCAAAAATAGACTGAAGTAAGGCTGCCAAGAGGACTTGAAAGCGGGGCAGAATTGCAGGAAACCGATTTCAGGAGGTAGACTGGAATTGCATTGAAAGCATAGGAAAAGAGGCAGAACGTCCACAATGATGCACTTGGCCAAAAAGGGCGTATGCGTTTTTTCCTGAATATATTCAGGAAAAAACGCATACGCCCTTTTTGGCCAACCAAGCAAGCTTGCAAAGGAAATCTGCACTACAATGAAGTCTCACTTCCCCCCGGTCAAAAGGGCCATCTGAAAAAAGTGTAAAATCCAGAAAGGCAGGACAGGCCATGGAGAACTGGGAGCCTTGTTATGCTGATGGGCGGGATGTAAATTGCCAACAGACACTCGGGAGAAGTGTATGGTGTTTCCTGAAACATCTAAAAAACAAAGCAACAGAGCCTAGGGCACTTCCACTTATGGTCCTATAGCTTAGGGAAATTAAAATCAAAAAGACACAGCCACCCCAAAGTTTGGGACGCCTCTGTTTACAAGAACCTCGTTTACAGTACAAGTTCAACATCGCAGAAAGTGAAAAATGGATAAAGAAGTTGTGGTATTTACTTACAAAGCAATATCACTCAGCAATGAAATCTATGTCATCAGGCCCTTAGCAGCACAATGAGTGGATTCAGGTATGATGATTCTAACTGAAATAAGTCACACAGAAAAAGAAACATCATAAGATATCAGTAATACACGGAATGTAAACTTGGCTACACAGGAACTGAATTACAGAACAGAACAGGGTCTCAAATTTAGAAAACCAACTTATGCTTGCTTAAGGGGAAAGGTGAGTTGGGGTGCTGCATAAAACCAGAGATTGAAATGAGCACAGATAAAGTTCCTTAAGCCAAATATGGAATAGACAAGAGCTACTCCTTGCTCAACGAAATGGACTCAACACCGCATATTAAACGCCTAAGAATGTACCTGACTAGTAAGTATCTTAAAACCTATGGATTGCTATGTCTCCGAAAGAGAATCAAGCATGTGTACAGGGGCATAAACGCAGCAGTGATAGGATTGGAGAGGTTCGGTGAGCAAATGAAGACCCTTTGAAGTCATATTGCATGGTACCCATTCCACGGGTTTCAACTCCCAGGTTTAAGGTATTCTTCCTTCAGCTAAAACATGCATGTGGAACCCAGAGTATGATCAACCATGTGATCGGGAGACGTGTTCAAATATGTCTCAGTTTTCCTCCCCTGGTACTCGGGTGCAACATTCCAGACGCTTTACTAACACTCTCCCCACTTGGAGAGTCAGCCCTTTAACCTCCTGTTTGGCCCAGTTTGCAATTTCTGCGGAAGATGAACAGGAATAGCGAGAACCAATGAGAGACTAGCTGGAGGTGTCTGGACGGGCAAATTTAACTCTCATTTCCCACCAGGAAGAGGAATTAACCAAAGGCTCAGCGTGCCGTGCCGGAACCAGATTAGGGCCTGAAGCCATCCTGCGGTGTTGCGGCCAGCTCACAAGAAAGCGAGTTGAAGAAAGGAGCTCAGGGGCACTGTAATTCACAAACCTGCAGAGTTATAAATGACAGCTATCGTCCAAAAATAGACTGAAGTAAGGCTGCCAAGAGGACTTGAAAGCGGGGCAGAATTGCAGGAAACCGATTTCAGGAGGTAGACTGGAATTGCATTGAAAGCATAGGAAAAGAGGCAGAACGTCCACAATGATGCACTTGGCCAAAAAGGGCGTATGCGTTTTTTCCTGAATATATTCAGGAAAAAACGCATACGCCCTTTTTGGCCAACCAAGCAAGCTTGCAAAGGAAATCTGCACTACAATGAAGTCTCACTTCCCCCCGGTCAAAAGGGCCATCTGAAAAAAGTGTAAAATCCAGAAAGGCAGGACAGGCCATGGAGAACTGGGAGCCTTGTTATGCTGATGGGCGGGATGTAAATTGCCAACAGACACTCGGGAGAAGTGTATGGTGTTTCCTGAAACATCTAAAAAACAAAGCAACAGAGCCTAGGGCACTTCCACTTATGGTCCTATAGCTTAGGGAAATTAAAATCAAAAAGACACAGCCACCCCAAAGTTTGGGACGCCTCTGTTTACAAGAACCTCGTTTACAGTACAAGTTCAACATCGCAGAAAGTGAAAAATGGATAAAGAAGTTGTGGTATTTACTTACAAAGCAATATCACTCAGCAATGAAATCTGTGTCATCAGGCCCTTAGCAGCACAATGAGTGGATTCAGGTATGATGATTCTAACTGAAATAAGTCACACAGAAAAAGAAACATCATAAGATATCAGTAATACACGGAATGTAAACTTGGCTACACAGGAACTGAATTACAGAACAGAACAGGGTCTCAAATTTAGAAAACCAACTTATGCTTGCTTAAGGGGAAAGGTGAGTTGGGGTGCTGCATAAAACCAGAGATTGAAATGAGCACAGATAAAGTTCCTTAAGCCAAATATGGAATAGACAAGAGCTACTCCTTGCTCAACGAAATGGACTCAACACCGCATATTAAACGCCTAAGAATGTACCTGACTAGTAAGTATCTTAAAACCTATGGATTGCTATGTCTCCGAAAGAGAATCAAGCATGTGTACAGGGGCATAAACGCAGCAGTGTTAGGATTGGAGAGGTTTGGTGAGCAAATGAAGACCCTTTGAAGTCATATTGCATGGTACCCATTCCACAGGTCTCAACTCTCCAGGTTTAAGGTATTCTTCCTTCAGCTAAAACATGCATGTGGAACCCAGAGTATGATCAACCATGTGATCAGGAGACGTGTTCAAATATGTCTCAGTTTTCCTCCCCTGGTACTCGGGTGCAACATTCCAGACGCTTTACTAACACTCTCCCGACTTGGAGAGTCAGTCCCTTTAACCTCCTGTTTGGCCCAGTTTGCAATTTCTGCGGAAGATGAACAGGAATAGCGAGAACCAATGAGAGACTAGCTGGAGGTGTCTGGACGGGCAAATTTAACTCTCATTTCCCACCAGGAAGAGGAATTAACCAAAGGCTCAGCGTGCCGTGCCGGAACCAGATTAGGGCCTGAAGCCATCCTGCGGTGTTGCGGCCAGCTCACAAGAAAGCGAGTTGAAGAAAGGAGCTCAGGGGCACTGTAATTCACAAACCTGCAGAGTTATAAATGACAGCTATCGTCCAAAAATAGACTGAAGTAAGGCTGCCAAGAGGACTTGAAAGCGGGGCAGAATTGCAGGAAACCGATTTCAGGAGGTAGACTGGAATTGCATTGAAAGCATAGGAAAAGAGGCAGAACGTCCACAATGATGCACTTGGCCAAAAAGGGCGTATGCGTTTTTTCCTGAATATATTCAGGAAAAAACGCATACGCCCTTTTTGGCCAACCAAGCAAGCTTGCAAAGGAAATCTGCACTACAATGAAGTCTCACTTCCCCCCGGTCAAAAGGGCCATCTGAAAAAAGTGTAAAATCCAGAAAGGCAGGACAGGCCATGGAGAACTGGGAGCCTTGTTATGCTGATGGGCGGGATGTAAATTGCCAACAGACACTCGGGAGAAGTGTATGGTGTTTCCTGAAACATCTAAAAAACAAAGCAACAGAGCCTAGGGCACTTCCACTTATGGTCCTATAGCTTAGGGAAATTAAAATCAAAAAGACACAGCCACCCCAAAGTTTGGGACGCCTCTGTTTACAAGAACCTCGTTTACAGTACAAGTTCAACATCGCAGAAAGTGAAAAATGGATAAAGAAGTTGTGGTATTTACTTACAAAGCAATATCACTCAGCAATGAAATCTATGTCATCAGGCCCTTAGCAGCACAATGAGTGGATTCAGGTATGATGATTCTAACTGAAATAAGTCACACAGAAAAAGAAACATCATAAGATATCAGTAATACACGGAATGTAAACTTGGCTACACAGGAACTGAATTACAGAACAGAACAGGGTCTCAAATTTAGAAAACCAACTTATGCTTGCTTAAGGGGAAAGGTGAGTTGGGGTGCTGCATAAAACCAGAGATTGAAATGAGCACAGATAAAGTTCCTTAAGCCAAATATGGAATAGACAAGAGCTACTCCTTGCTCAACGAAATGGACTCAACACCGCATATTAAACGCCTAAGAATGTACCTGACTAGTAAGTATCTTAAAACCTATGGATTGCTATGTCTCCGAAAGAGAATCAAGCATGTGTACAGGGGCATAAACGCAGCAGTGATAGGATTGGAGAGGTTCGGTGAGCAAATGAAGACCCTTTGAAGTCATATTGCATGGTACCCATTCCACGGGTTTCAACTCTCCAGGTTTAAGGTATTCTTCCTTCAGCTAAAACATGCATGTGGAACCCAGAGTATGATCAACCATGTGAACGGGAGACGTGTTCAAATATGTCTCAGTTTTCCTCCCCTGGTACTCGGGTGCAACATTCCAGACGCTTTACTAACACTCTCCCCACTTGGAGAGTCAGCCCTTTAACCTCCTGTTTGGCCCAGTTTGCAATTTCTGCGGAAGATGAACAGGAATAGCGAGAACCAATGAGAGACTAGCTGGAGGTGTCTGGACGGGCAAATTTAACTCTCATTTCCCACCAGGAAGAGGAATAACCAAAGGCTCAGCGTGCCGTGCCGGAACCAGATTAGGGCCTGAAGCCATCCTGCGGTGTTGCGGCCAGCTCACAAGAAAGCGAGTTGAAGAAAGGAGCTCAGGGGCACTGTAATTCACAAACCTGCAGAGTTATAAATGACAGCTATCGTCCAAAAATAGACTGAAGTAAGGCTGCCAAGAGGACTTGAAAGCGGGGCAGAATTGCAGGAAACCGATTTCAGGAGGTAGACTGGAATTGCATTGAAAGCATAGGAAAAGAGGCAGAACGTCCACAATGATGCACTTGGCCAAAAAGGGCGTATGCGTTTTTTCCTGAATATATTCAGGAAAAAACGCATACGCCCTTTTTGGCCAACCAAGCAAGCTTGCAAAGGAAATCTGCACTACAATGAAGTCTCACTTCCCCCCGGTCAAAAGGGCCATCTGAAAAAAGTGTAAAATCCAGAAAGGCAGGACAGGCCATGGAGAACTGGGAGCCTTGTTATGCTGATGGGCGGGATGTAAATTGCCAACAGACACTCGGGAGAAGTGTATGGTGTTTCCTGAAACATCTAAAAAACAAAGCAACAGAGCCTAGGGCACTTCCACTTATGGTCCTATAGCTTAGGGAAATTAAAATCAAAAAGACACAGCCACCCCAAAGTTTGGGACGCTCTGTTTACAAGAACCTCGTTTACAGTACAAGTTCAACATCGCAGAAAGTGAAAAATGGATAAAGAAGTTGTGGTATTTACTTACAAAGCAATATCACTCAGCAATGAAATCTATGTCATCAGGCCCTTAGCAGCACAATGAGTGGATTCAGGTATGATGATTCTAACTGAAATAAGTCACACAGAAAAAGAAACATCATAAGATATCAGTAATACACGGAATGTAAACTTGGCTACACAGGAACTGAATTACAGAACAGAACAGGGTCTCAAATTTAGAAAACCAACTTATGCTTGCTTAAGGGGAAAGGTGAGTTGGGGTGCTGCATAAAACCAGAGATTGAAATGAGCACAGATAAAGTTCCTTAAGCCAAATATGGAATAGACAAGAGCTACTCCTTGCTCAACGAAATGGACTCAACACCGCATATTAAACGCCTAAGAATGTACCTGACTAGTAAGTATCTTAAAACCTATGGATTGCTATGTCTCCGAAAGAGAATCAAGCATGTGTACAGGGGCATAAACGCAGCAGTGATAGGATTGGAGAGGTTCGGTGAGCAAATGAAGACCCTTTGAAGTCATATTGCATGGTACCCATTCCACGGGTTTCAACTCCCAGGTTTAAGGTATTCTTCCTTCAGCTAAAACATGCATGTGGAACCCAGAGTATGATCAACCATGTGATCGGGAGACGTGTTCAAATATGTCTCAGTTTTCCTCCCCTGGTACTCGGGTGCAACATTCCAGACGCTTTACTAACACTCTCCCCACTTGGAGAGTCAGCCCTTTAACCTCCTGTTTGGCCCAGTTTGCAATTTCTGCGGAAGATGAACAGGAATAGCGAGAACCAATGAGAGACTAGCTGGAGGTGTCTGGACGGGCAAATTTAACTCTCATTTCCCACCAGGAAGAGGAATTAACCAAAGGCTCAGCGTGCCGTGCCGGAACCAGATTAGGGCCTGAAGCCATCCTGCGGTGTTGCGGCCAGCTCACAAGAAAGCGAGTTGAAGAAAGGAGCTCAGGGGCACTGTAATTCACAAACCTGCAGAGTTATAAATGACAGCTATCGTCCAAAAATAGACTGAAGTAAGGCTGCCAAGAGGACTTGAAAGCGGGGCAGAATTGCAGGAAACCGATTTCAGGAGGTAGACTGGAATTGCATTGAAAGCATAGGAAAAGAGGCAGAACGTCCACAATGATGCACTTGGCCAAAAAGGGCGTATGCGTTTTTTCCTGAATATATTCAGGAAAAAACGCATACGCCCTTTTTGGCCAACCAAGCAAGCTTGCAAAGGAAATCTGCACTACAATGAAGTCTCACTTCCCCCCGGTCAAAAGGGCCATCTGAAAAAAGTGTAAAATCCAGAAAGGCAGGACAGGCCATGGAGAACTGGGAGCCTTGTTATGCTGATGGGCGGGATGTAAATTGCCAACAGACACTCGGGAGAAGTGTATGGTGTTTCCTGAAACATCTAAAAAACAAAGCAACAGAGCCTAGGGCACTTCCACTTATGGTCCTATAGCTTAGGGAAATTAAAATCAAAAAGACACAGCCACCCCAAAGTTTGGGACGCCTCTGTTTACAAGAACCTCGTTTACAGTACAAGTTCAACATCGCAGAAAGTGAAAAATGGATAAAGAAGTTGTGGTATTTACTTACAAAGCAATATCACTCAGCAATGAAATCTATGTCATCAGGCCCTTAGCAGCACAATGAGTGGATTCAGGTATGATGATTCTAACTGAAATAAGTCACACAGAAAAAGAAACATCATAAGATATCAGTAATACACGGAATGTAAACTTGGCTACACAGGAACTGAATTACAGAACAGAACAGGGTCTCAAATTTAGAAAACCAACTTATGCTTGCTTAAGGGGAAAGGTGAGTTGGGGTGCTGCATAAAACCAGAGATTGAAATGAGCACAGATAAAGTTCCTTAAGCCAAATATGGAATAGACAAGAGCTACTCCTTGCTCAACGAAATGGACTCAACACCGCATATTAAACGCCTAAGAATGTACCTGACTAGTAAGTATCTTAAAACCTATGGATTGCTATGTCTCCGAAAGAGAATCAAGCATGTGTACAGGGGCATAAACGCAGCAGTGATAGGATTGGAGAGGTTCGGTGAGCAAATGAAGACCCTTTGAAGTCATATTGCATGGTACCCATTCCACGGGTTTCAACTCCCAGGTTTAAGGTATTCTTCCTTCAGCTAAAACATGCATGTGGAACCCAGAGTATGATCAACCATGTGATCGGGAGACGTGTTCAAATATGTCTCAGTTTTCCTCCCCTGGTACTCGGGTGCAACATTCCAGACGCTTTACTAACACTCTCCCCACTTGGAGAGTCAGCCCTTTAACCTCCTGTTTGGCCCAGTTTGCAATTTCTGCGGAAGATGAACAGGAATAGCGAGAACCAATGAGAGACTAGCTGGAGGTGTCTGGACGGGCAAATTTAACTCTCATTTCCCACCAGGAAGAGGAATAACCAAAGGCTCAGCGTGCCGTGCCGGAACCAGATTAGGGCCTGAAGCCATCCTGCGGTGTTGCGGCCAGCTCACAAGAAAGCGAGTTGAAGAAAGGAGCTCAGGGGCACTGTAATTCACAAACCTGCAGAGTTATAAATGACAGCTATCGTCCAAAAATAGACTGAAGTAAGGCTGCCAAGAGGACTTGAAAGCGGGGCAGAATTGCAGGAAACCGATTTCAGGAGGTAGACTGGAATTGCATTGAAAGCATAGGAAAAGAGGCAGAACGTCCACAATGATGCACTTGGCCAAAAAGGGCGTATGCGTTTTTTCCTGAATATATTCAGGAAAAAACGCATACGCCCTTTTTGGCCAACCAAGCAAGCTTGCAAAGGAAATCTGCACTACAATGAAGTCTCACTTCCCCCCGGTCAAAAGGGCCATCTGAAAAAAGTGTAAAATCCAGAAAGGCAGGACAGGCCATGGAGAACTGGGAGCCTTGTTATGCTGATGGGCGGGATGTAAATTGCCAACAGACACTCGGGAGAAGTGTATGGTGTTTCCTGAAACATCTAAAAAACAAAGCAACAGAGCCTAGGGCACTTCCACTTATGGTCCTATAGCTTAGGGAAATTAAAATCAAAAAGACACAGCCACCCCAAAGTTTGGGACGCCTCTGTTTACAAGAACCTCGTTTACAGTACAAGTTCAACATCGCAGAAAGTGAAAAATGGATAAAGAAGTTGTGGTATTTACTTACAAAGCAATATCACTCAGCAATGAAATCTATGTCATCAGGCCCTTAGCAGCACAATGAGTGGATTCAGGTATGATGATTCTAACTGAAATAAGTCACACAGAAAAAGAAACATCATAAGATATCAGTAATACACGGAATGTAAACTTGGCTACACAGGAACTGAATTCCAGAACAGAACAGGGTCTCAAATTTAGAAAACCAACTTATGCTTGCTTAAGGGGAAAGGTGAGTTGGGGTGCTGCATAAAACCAGAGATTGAAATGAGCACAGATAAAGTTCCTTAAGCCAAATATGGAATAGACAAGAGCTACTCCTTGCTCAACGAAATGGACTCAACACCGCATATTAAACGCCTAAGAATGTACCTGACTAGTAAGTATCTTAAAACCTATGGATTGCTATGTCTCCGAAAGAGAATCAAGCATGTGTACAGGGGCATAAACGCAGCAGTGATAGGATTGGAGAGGTTCGGTGAGCAAATGAAGACCCTTTGAAGTCATATTGCATGGTACCCATTCCACGGGTTCAACTCCCAGGTTTAAGGTATTCTTCCTTCAGCTAAAACATGCATGTGGAACCCAGAGTATGATCAACCATGTGAACGGGAGACGTGTTCAAATATGTCTCAGTTTTCCTCCCCTGGTACTCGGGTGCAACATTCCAGACGCTTTACTAACACTCTCCCCACTTGGAGAGTCAGCCCTTTAACCTCCTGTTTGGCCCAGTTTGCAATTTCTGCGGAAGATGAACAGGAATAGCGAGAACCAATGAGAGACTAGCTGGAGGTGTCTGGACGGGCAAATTTAACTCTCATTTCCCACCAGGAAGAGGAAATAACCAAAGGCTCAGCGTGCCGTGCCGGAACCAGATTAGGGCCTGAAGCCATCCTGCGGTGTTGCGGCCAGCTCACAAGAAAGCGAGTTGAAGAAAGGAGCTCAGGGGCACTGTAATTCACAAACCTGCAGAGTTATAAATGACAGCTATCGTCCAAAAATAGACTGAAGTAAGGCTGCCAAGAGGACTTGAAAGCGGGGCAGAATTGCAGGAAACCGATTTCAGGAGGTAGACTGGAATTGCATTGAAAGCATAGGAAAAGAGGCAGAACGTCCACAATGATGCACTTGGCCAAAAAGGGCGTATGCGTTTTTTCCTGAATATATTCAGGAAAAAACGCATACGCCCTTTTTGGCCAACCAAGCAAGCTTGCAAAGGAAATCTGCACTACAATGAAGTCTCACTTCCCCCGGTCAAAAGGGCCATCTGAAAAAAGTGTAAAATCCAGAAAGGCAGGACAGGCCATGGAGAACTGGGAGCCTTGTTATGCTGATGGGCGGGATGTAAATTGCCAACAGACACTCGGGAGAAGTGTATGGTGTTTCCTGAAACATCTAAAAAACAAAGCAACAGAGCCTAGGGCACTTCCACTTATGGTCCTATAGCTTAGGGAAATTAAAATCAAAAAGACACAGCCACCCCAAAGTTTGGGACGCCTCTGTTTACAAGAACCTCGTTTACAGTACAAGTTCAACATCGCAGAAAGTGAAAAATGGATAAAGAAGTTGTGGTATTTACTTACAAAGCAATATCACTCAGCAATGAAATCTATGTCATCAGGCCCTTAGCAGCACAATGAGTGGATTCAGGTATGATGATTCTAACTGAAATAAGTCACACAGAAAAAGAAACATCATAAGATATCAGTAATACACGGAATGTAAACTTGGCTACACAGGAACTGAATTACAGAACAGAACAGGGTCTCAAATTTAGAAAACCAACTTATGCTTGCTTAAGGGGAAAGGTGAGTTGGGGTGCTGCATAAAACCAGAGATTGAAATGAGCACAGATAAAGTTCCTTAAGCCAAATATGGAATAGACAAGAGCTACTCCTTGCTCAACGAAATGGACTCAACACCGCATATTAAACGCCTAAGAATGTACCTGACTAGTAAGTATCTTAAAACCTATGGATTGCTATGTCTCCGAAAGAGAATCAAGCATGTGTACAGGGGCATAAACGCAGCAGTGATAGGATTGGAGAGGTTCGGTGAGCAAATGAAGACCCTTTGAAGTCATATTGCATGGTACCCATTCCACGGGTCTCAACTCTCCAGGTTTAAGGTATTCTTCCTTCAGCTAAAACATGCATGTGGAACCCAGAGTATGATCAACCATGTGAACGGGAGACGTGTTCAAATATGTCTCAGTTTTCCTCCCCTGGTACTCGGGTGCAACATTCCAGACGCTTTACTAACACTCTCCCCACTTGGAGAGTCAGCGCCTTTAACCTCCTGTTTGGCCCAGTTTGCAATTTCTGCGGAAGATGAACAGGAATAGCGAGAACCAATGAGAGACTAGCTGGAGGTGTCTGGACGGGCAAATTTAACTCTCATTTCCCACCAGGAAGAGGAAATAACCAAAGGCTCAGCGTGCCGTGCCGGAACCAGATTAGGGCCTGAAGCCATCCTGCGGTGTTGCGGCCAGCTCACAAGAAAGCGAGTTGAAGAAAGGAGCTCAGGGGCACTGTAATTCACAAACCTGCAGAGTTATAAATGACAGCTATCGTCCAAAAATAGACTGAAGTAAGGCTGCCAAGAGGACTTGAAAGCGGGGCAGAATTGCAGGAAACCGATTTCAGGAGGTAGACTGGAATTGCATTGAAAGCATAGGAAAAGAGGCAGAACGTCCACAATGATGCACTTGGCCAAAAAGGGCGTATGCGTTTTTTCCTGAATATATTCAGGAAAAAACGCATACGCCCTTTTTGGCCAACCAAGCAAGCTTGCAAAGGAAATCTGCACTACAATGAAGTCTCACTTCCCCCCGGTCAAAAGGGCCATCTGAAAAAAGTGTAAAATCCAGAAAGGCAGGACAGGCCATGGAGAACTGGGAGCCTTGTTATGCTGATGGGCGGGATGTAAATTGCCAACAGACACTCGGGAGAAGTGTATGGTGTTTCCTGAAACATCTAAAAAACAAAGCAACAGAGCCTAGGGCACTTCCACTTATGGTCCTATAGCTTAGGGAAATTAAAGTCAAAAAGACACAGCCACCCCAAAGTTTGGGACGCCTCTGTTTACAAGAACCTCGTTTACAGTACAAGTTCAACATCGCAGAAAGTGAAAAATGGATAAAGAAGTTGTGGTATTTACTTACAAAGCAATATCACTCAGCAATGAAATCTGTGTCATCAGGCCCTTAGCAGCACAATGAGTGGATTCAGGTATGATGATTCTAACTGAAATAAGTCACACAGAAAAAGAAACATCATAAGATATCAGTAATACACGGAATGTAAACTTGGCTACACAGGAACTGAATTACAGAACAGAACAGGGTCTCAAATTTAGAAAACCAACTTATGCTTGCTTAAGGGGAAAGGTGAGTTGGGGTGCTGCATAAAACCAGAGATTGAAATGAGCACAGATAAAGTTCCTTAAGCCAAATATGGAATAGACAAGAGCTACTCCTTGCTCAACGAAATGGACTCAACACCGCATATTAAACGCCTAAGAATGTACCTGACTAGTAAGTATCTTAAAACCTATGGATTGCTATGTCTCCGAAAGAGAATCAAGCATGTGTACAGGGGCATAAACGCAGCAGTGATAGGATTGGAGAGGTTCGGTGAGCAAATGAAGACCCTTTGAAGTCATATTGCATGGTACCCATTCCACGGGTTTCAACTCCCAGGTTTAAGGTATTCTTCCTTCAGCTAAAACATGCATGTGGAACCCAGAGTATGATCAACCATGTGAACGGGAGACGTGTTCAAATATGTCTCAGTTTTCCTCCCCTGGTACTCGGGTGCAACATTCCAGACGCTTTACTAACACTCTCCCCACTTGGAGAGTCAGTCCCTTTAACCTCCTGTTTGGCCCAGTTTGCAATTTCTGCGGAAGATGAACAGGAATAGCGAGAACCAATGAGAGACTAGCTGGAGGTGTCTGGACGGGCAAATTTAACTCTCATTTCCCACCAGGAAGAGGAAATAACCAAAGGCTCAGCGTGCCGTGCCGGAACCAGATTAGGGCCTGAAGCCATCCTGCGGTGTTGCGGCCAGCTCAAAAGAAAGCGAGTTGAAGAAAGGAGCTCAGGGGCACTGTAATTCACAAACCTGCAGAGTTATAAATGACAGCTATCGTCCAAAAATAGACTGAAGTAAGGCTGCCAAGAGGACTTGAAAGCGGGGCAGAATTGCAGGAAACCGATTTCAGGAGGTAGACTGGAATTGCATTGAAAGCATAGGAAAAGAGGCAGAACGTCCACAATGATGCACTTGGCCAAAAAGGGCGTATGCGTTTTTTCCTGAATATATTCAGGAAAAAACGCATACGCCCTTTTTGGCCAACCAAGCAAGCTTGCAAAGGAAATCTGCACTACAATGAAGTCTCACTTCCCCCCGGTCAAAAGGGCCATCTGAAAAAAGTGTAAAATCCAGAAAGGCAGGACAGGCCATGGAGAACTGGGAGCCTTGTTATGCTGATGGGCGGGATGTAAATTGCCAACAGACACTAGGGAGAAGTGTATGGTGTTTCCTGAAACATCTAAAAAACAAAGCAACAGAGCCTAGGGCACTTCCACTTATGGTCCTATAGCTTAGGGAAATTAAAATCAAAAAGACACAGCCACCCCAAAGTTTGGGACGGCTCTGTTTACAAGAACCTCGTTTACAGTACAAGTTCAACATCGCAGAAAGTGAAAAATGGATAAAGAAGTTGTGGTATTTACTTACAAAGCAATATCACTCAGCAATGAAATCTATGTCATCAGGCCCTTAGCAGCACAATGAGTGGATTCAGGTATGATGATTCTAACTGAAATAAGTCACACAGAAAAAGAAACATCATAAGATATCAGTAATACACGGAATGTAAACTTGGCTACACAGGAACTGAATTACAGAACAGAACAGGGTCTCAAATTTAGAAAACCAACTTATGCTTGCTTAAGGGGAAAGGTGAGTTGGGGTGCTGCATAAAACCAGAGATTGAAATGAGCACAGATAAAGTTCCTTAAGCCAAATATGGAATAGACAAGAGCTACTCCTTGCTCAACGAAATGGACTCAACACCCCATATTAAACGCCTAAGAATGTACCTGACTAGTAAGTATCTTAAAACCTATGGATTGCTATGTCTCCGAAAGAGAATCAAGCATGTGTACAGGGGCATAAACGCAGCAGTGATAGGATTGGAGAGGTTCGGTGAGCAAATGAAGACCCTTTGAAGTCATATTGCATGGTACCCATTCCACGGGTTTCAACTACCCAGGTTTAAGGTATTCTTCCTTCAGCTAAAACATGCATGTGGAACCCAGAGTATGATCAACCATGTGAACGGGAGACGTGTTCAAATATGTCTCAGTTTTCCTCCCCTGGTACTCGGGTGCAACATTCCAGACGCTTTACTAACACTCTCCCCACTTGGAGAGTCAGCCCCTTTAACCTCCTGTTTGGCCCAGTTTGCAATTTCTGCGGAAGATGAACAGGAATAGGGAGAACCAATGAGAGACTAGCTGGAGGTGTCTGGACGGGCAAATTTAACTCTCATTTCCCACCAGGAAGAGGAAATAACCAAAGGCTCAGCGTGCCGTGCCGGAACCAGATTAGGGCCTGAAGCCATCCTGCGGTGTTGCGGCCAGCTCACAAGAAAGCGAGTTGAAGAAAGGAGCTCAGGGGCACTGTAATTCACAAACCTGCAGAGTTATAAATGACAGCTATCGTCCAAAAATAGACTGAAGTAAGGCTGCCAAGAGGACTTGAAAGCGGGGCAGAATTGCAGGAAACCGATTTCAGGAGGTAGACTGGAATTGCATTGAAAGCATAGGAAAAGAGGCAGAACGTCCACAATGATGCACTTGGCCAAAAAGGGCGTATGCGTTTTTTCCTGAATATATTCAGGAAAAAACGCATACGCCCTTTTTGGCCAACCAAGCAAGCTTGCAAAGGAAATCTGCACTACAATGAAGTCTCACTTCCCCCCGGTCAAAAGGGCCATCTGAAAAAAGTGTAAAATCCAGAAAGGCAGGACAGGCCATGGAGAACTGGGAGCCTTGTTATGCTGATGGGCGGGATGTAAATTGCCAACAGACACTCGGGAGAAGTGTCTGGTGTTTCCTGAAACATCTAAAAAACAAAGCAACAGAGCCTAGGGCACTTCCACTTATGGTCCTATAGCTTAGGGAAATTAAAATCAAAAAGACACAGCCACCCCAAAGTTTGGAACGCCTCTGTTTACAAGAACCTCGTTTACAGTACAAGTTCAACATCGCAGAAAGTGAAAAATGGATAAAGAAGTTGTGGTATTTACTTACAAAGCAATATCACTCAGCAATGAAATCTATGTCATCAGGCCCTTAGCAGCACAATGAGTGGATTCAGGTATGATGATTCTAACTGAAATAAGTCACACAGAAAAAGAAACATCATAAGATATCAGTAATACACGGAATGTAAACTTGGCTACACAGGAACTGAATTACAGAACAGAACAGGGTCTCAAATTTAGAAAACCAACTTATGCTTGCTTAAGGGGAAAGGTGAGTTGGGGTGCTGCATAAAACCAGAGATTGAAATGAGCACAGATAAAGTTCCTTAAGCCAAATATGGAATAGACAAGAGCTACTCCTTGCTCAACGAAATGGACTCAACACCGCATATTAAACGCCTAAGAATGTACCTGACTAGTAAGTATCTTAAAACCTATGGATTGCTATGTCTCCGAAAGAGAATCAAGCATGTGTACAGGGGCATAAACGCAGCAGTGATAGGATTGGAGAGGTTCGGTGAGCAAATGAAGACCCTTTGAAGTCATATTGCATGGTACCCATTCCACGGGTCTCAACTCTCCAGGTTTAAGGTATTCTTCCTTCAGCTAAAACATGCATGTGGAACCCAGAGTATGATCAACCGTGTGAACGGGAGACGTGTTCAAATATGTCTCAGTTTTCCTCCCCTGGTACTCGGGTGCAACATTCCAGACGCTTTACTAACACTCTCCCCACTTGGAGAGTCAGCGCCTTTAACCTCCTGTTTGGCCCAGTTTGCAATTTCTGCGGAAGATGAACAGGAATAGCGAGAACCAATGAGAGACTAGCTGGAGGTGTCTGGACGGGCAAATTTAACTCTCATTTCCCACCAGGAAGAGGAATTAACCAAAGGCTCAGCGTGCCGTGCCGGAACCAGATTAGGGCCTGAAGCCATCCTGCGGTGTTGCGGCCAGCTCACAAGAAAGCGAGTTGAAGAAAGGAGCTCAGGGGCACTGTAATTCACAAACCTGCAGAGTTATAAATGACAGCTATCGTCCAAAAATAGACTGAAGTAAGGCTGCCAAGAGGACTTGAAAGCGGGGCAGAATTGCAGGAAACCGATTTCAGGAGGTAGACTGGAATTGCATTGAAAGCATAGGAAAAGAGGCAGAACGTCCACAATGATGCACTTGGCCAAAAAGGGCGTATGCGTTTTTTCCTGAATATATTCAGGAAAAAACGCATACGCCCTTTTTGGCCAACCAAGCAAGCTTGCAAAGGAAATCTGCACTACAATGAAGTCTCACTTCCCCCCGGTCAAAAGGGCCATCTGAAAAAAGTGTAAAATCCAGAAAGGCAGGACAGGCCATGGAGAACTGGGAGCCTTGTTATGCTGATGGGCGGGATGTAAATTGCCAACAGACACTCGGGAGAAGTGTATGGTGTTTCCTGAAACATCTAAAAAACAAAGCAACAGAGCCTAGGGCACTTCCACTTATGGTCCTATAGCTTAGGGAAATTAAAATCAAAAAGACACAGCCACCCCAAAGTTTGGGACGCCTCTGTTTACAAGAACCTCGTTTACAGTACAAGTTCAACATCGCAGAAAGTGAAAAATGGATAAAGAAGTTGTGGTATTTACTTACAAAGCAATATCACTCAGCAATGAAATCTATGTCATCAGGCCCTTAGCAGCACAATGAGTGGATTCAGGTATGATGATTCTAACTGAAATAAGTCACACAGAAAAAGAAACATCATAAGATATCAGTAATACACGGAATGTAAACTTGGCTACACAGGAACTGAATTACAGAACAGAACAGGGTCTCAAATTTAGAAAACCAACTTATGCTTGCTTAAGGGGAAAGGTGAGTTGGGGTGCTGCATAAAACCAGAGATTGAAATGAGCACAGATAAAGTTCCTTAAGCCAAATATGGAATAGACAAGAGCTACTCCTTGCTCAACGAAATGGACTCAACACCGCATATTAAACGCCTAAGAATGTACCTGACTAGTAAGTATCTTAAAACCTATGGATTGCTATGTCTCCGAAAGAGAATCAAGCATGTGTACAGGGGCATAAACGCAGCAGTGATAGGATTGGAGAGGTTCGGTGAGCAAATGAAGACCCTTTGAAGTCATATTGCATGGTACCCATTCCACGGGTTCAACTCCCAGGTTTAAGGTATTCTTCCTTCAGCTAAAACATGCATGTGGAACCCAGAGTATGATCAACCATGTGAACGGGAGACGTGTTCAAATATGTCTCAGTTTTCCTCCCCTGGTACTCGGGTGCAACATTCCAGACGCTTTACTAACACTCTCCCCACTTGGAGAGTCAGTCCCTTTAACCTCCTGTTTGGCCCAGTTTGCAATTTCTGCGGAAGATGAACAGGAATAGCGAGAACCAATGAGAGACTAGCTGGAGGTGTCTGGACGGGCAAATTTAACTCTCATTTCCCACCAGGAAGAGGAATTAACCAAAGGCTCAGCGTGCCGTGCCGGAACCAGATTAGGTCCTGAAGCCATCCTGCGGTGTTGCGGCCAGGTCACAAGAAAGCGAGTTGAAGAAAGGAGCTCAGGGGCACTGTAATTCACAAACCTGCAGAGTTATAAATGACAGCTATCGTCCAAAAATAGACTGAAGTAAGGCTGCCAAGAGGACTTGAAAGCGGGGCAGAATTGCAGGAAACCGATTTCAGGAGGTAGACTGGAATTGCATTGAAAGCATAGGAAAAGAGGCAGAACGTCCACAATGATGCACTTGGCCAAAAAGGGCGTATGCGTTTTTTCCTGAATATATTCAGGAAAAAACGCATACGCCCTTTTTGGCCAACCAAGCAAGCTTGCAAAGGAAATCTGCACTACCATGAAGTCTCACTTCCCCCCGGTCAAAAGGGCCATCTGAAAAAAGTGTAAAATCCAGAAAGGCAGGACAGGCCATGGAGAACTGGGAGCCTTGTTATGCTGATGGGCGGGATGTAAATTGCCAACAGACACTCGGGAGAAGTGTATGGTGTTTCCTGAAACATCTAAAAAACAAAGCAACAGAGCCTAGGGCACTTCCACTTATGGTCCTATAGCTTAGGGAAATTAAAATCAAAAAGACACAGCCACCCCAAAGTTTGGGACGCCTCTGTTTACAAGAACCTCGTTTACAGTACAAGTTCAACATCGCAGAAAGTGAAAAATGGATAAAGAAGTTGTGGTATTTACTTACAAAGCAATATCACTCAGCAATGAAATCTATGTCATCAGGCCCTTAGCAGCACAATGAGTGGATTCAGGTATGATGATTCTAACTGAAATAAGTCACACAGAAAAAGAAACATCATAAGATATCAGTAATACACGGAATGTAAACTTGGCTACACAGGAACTGAATTACAGAACAGAACAGGGTCTCAAATTTAGAAAACCAACTTATGCTTGCTTAAGGGGAAAGGTGAGTTGGGGTGCTGCATAAAACCAGAGATTGAAATGAGCACAGATAAAGTTCCTTAAGCCAAATATGGAATAGACAAGAGCTACTCCTTGCTCAACGAAATGGACTCAACACCGCATATTAAACGCCTAAGAATGTACCTGACTAGTAAGTATCTTAAAACCTATGGATTGCTATGTCTCCAAAGAGAATCAAGCGTGTGTACAGGGGCATAAACGCAGCAGTGATAGGATTGGAGAGGTTCGGTGAGCAAATGAAGACCCTTTGAAGTCATATTGCATGGTACCCATTCCACGGGTCTCAACTCTCCAGGTTTAAGGTATTCTTCCTTCAGCTAAAACATGCATGTGGAACCCAGAGTATGATCAACCATGTGAACGGGAGACGTGTTCAAATATGTCTCAGTTTTCCTCCCCTGGTACTCGGGTGCAACATTCCAGACGCTTTACTAACACTCTCCCCACTTGGAGAGTCAGCGCCTTTAACCTCCTGTTTGGCCCAGTTTGCAATTTCTGCGGAAGATGAACAGGAATAGCGAGAACCAATGAGAGACTAGCTGGAGGTGTCTGGACGGGCAAATTTAACTCTCATTTCCCACCAGGAAGAGGAATTAACCAAAGGCTCAGCGTGCCGTGCCGGAACCAGATTAGGGCCTGAAGCCATCCTGCGGTGTTGCGGCCAGGTCACAAGAAAGCGAGTTGAAGAAAGGAGCTCAGGGGCACTGTAATTCACAAACCTGCAGAGTTATAAATGACAGCTATCGTCCAAAAATAGACTGAAGTAAGGCTGCCAAGAGGACTTGAAAGCGGGGCAGAATTGCAGGAAACCGATTTCAGGAGGTAGACTGGAATTGCATTGAAAGCATAGGAAAAGAGGCAGAACGTCCACAATGATGCACTTGGCCAAAAAGGGCGTATGCGTTTTTTCCTGAATATATTCAGGAAAAAACGCATACGCACTTTTTGGCCAACCAAGCAAGCTTGCAAAGGAAATCTGCACTACAATGAAGTCTCACTTCCCCCCGGTCAAAAGGGCCATCTGAAAAAAGTGTAAAATCCAGAAAGGCAGGACAGGCCATGGAGAACTGGGAGCCTTGTTATGCTGATGGGCGGGATGTAAATTGCCAACAGACACTCGGGAGAAGTGTATGGTGTTTCCTGAAACATCTAAAAAACAAAGCAACAGAGCCTAGGGCACTTCCACTTATGGTCCTATAGCTTAGGGAAATTAAAATCAAAAAGACACAGCCACCCCAAAGTTTGGAACGGCTCTGTTTACAAGAACCTCGTTTACAGTACAAGTTCAACATCGCAGAAAGTGAAAAATGGATAAAGAAGTTGTGGTATTTACTTACAAAGCAATATCACTCAGCAATGAAATCTATGTCATCAGGCCCTTAGCAGCACAATGAGTGGATTCAGGTATGATGATTCTAACTGAAATAAGTCACACAGAAAAAGAAACATCATAAGATATCAGTAATACACGGAATGTAAACTTGGCTACACAGGAACTGAATTACAGAACAGAACAGGGTCTCAAATTTAGAAAACCAACTTATGCTTGCTTAAGGGAAAGGTGAGTTGGGGTGCTGCATAAAACCAGAGATTGAAATGAGCACAGATAAAGTTCCTTAAGCCAAATATGGAATAGACAAGAGCTACTCCTTGCTCAACGAAATGGACTCAACACCGCATATTAAACGCCTAAGAATGTACCTGACTAGTAAGTATCTTAAAACCTATGGATTGCTATGTCTCCGAAAGAGAATCAAGCATGTGTACAGGGGCATAAACGCAGCAGTGATAGGATTGGAGAGGTTCGGTGAGCAAATGAAGACCCTTTGAAGTCATATTGCATGGTACCCATTCCACGGGTTTCAACTACCCAGGTTTAAGGTATTCTTCCTTCAGCTAAAACATGCATGTGGAACCCAGAGTATGATCAACCATGTGAACGGGAGACGTGTTCAAATATGTCTCAGTTTTCCTCCCCTGGTACTCGGGTGCAACATTCCAGACGCTTTACTAACACTCTCCCCACTTGGAGAGTCAGTCCCTTTAACCTCCTGTTTGGCCCAGTTTGCAATTTCTGCGGAAGATGAACAGGAATAGCGAGAACCAATGAGAGACTAGCTGGAGGTGTCTGGACGGGCAAATTTAACTCTCATTTCCCACCAGGAAGAGGAAATAACCAAAGGCTCAGCGTGCCGTGCCGGAACCAGATTAGGGCCTGAAGCCATCCTGCGGTGTTGCGGCCAGCTCACAAGAAAGCGAGTTGAAGAAAGGAGCTCAGGGGCACTGTAATTCACAAACCTGCAGAGTTATAAATGACAGCTATCGTCCAAAAATATACTGAAGTAAGGCTGCCAAGAGGACTTGAAAGCGGGGCAGAATTGCAGGAAACCGATTTCAGGAGGTAGACTGGAATTGCATTGAAAGCATAGGAAAAGAGGCAGAACGTCCACAATGATGCACTTGGCCAAAAAGGGCGTATGCGTTTTTTCCTGAATATATTCAGGAAAAAACGCATACGCCCTTTTTGGCCAACCAAGCAAGCTTGCAAAGGAAATCTGCACTACAATGAAGTCTCACTTCCCCCGGTCAAAAGGGCCATCTGAAAAAAGTGTAAAATCCAGAAAGGCAGGACAGGCCATGGAGAACTGGGAGCCTTGTTATGCTGATGGGCGGGATGTAAATTGCCAACAGACACTCGGGAGAAGTGTATGGTGTTTCCTGAAACATCTAAAAAACAAAGCAACAGAGCCTAGGGCACTTCCACTTATGGTCCTATAGCTTAGGGAAATTAAAATCAAAAAGACACAGCCACCCCAAAGTTTGGGACGCCTCTGTTTACAAGAACCTCGTTTACAGTACAAGTTCAACATCGCAGAAAGTGAAAAATGGATAAAGAAGTTGTGGTATTTACTTACAAAGCAATATCACTCAGCAATGAAATCTATGTCATCAGGCCCTTAGCAGCACAATGAGTGGATTCAGGTATGATGATTCTAACTGAAATAAGTCACACAGAAAAAGAAACATCATAAGATATCAGTAATACACGGAATGTAAACTTGGCTACACAGGAACTGAATTACAGAACAGAACAGGGTCTCAAATTTAGAAAACCAACTTATGCTTGCTTAAGGGGAAAGGTGAGTTGGGGTGCTGCATAAAACCAGAGATTGAAATGAGCACAGATAAAGTTCCTTAAGCCAAATATGGAATAGACAAGAGCTACTCCTTGCTCAACGAAATGGACTCAACACCGCATATTAAACGCCTAAGAATGTACCTGACTAGTAAGTATCTTAAAACCTATGGATTGCTATGTCTCCGAAAGAGAATCAAGCATGTGTACAGGGGCATAAACGCAGCAGTGATAGGATTGGAGAGGTTCGGTGAGCAAATGAAGACCCTTTGAAGTCATATTGCATGGTACCCATTCCACGGGTCTCAACTCTCCAGGTTTAAGGTATTCTTCCTTCAGCTAAAACATGCATGTGGAACCCAGAGTATGATCAACCATGTGAACGGGAGACGTGTTCAAATATGTCTCAGTTTTCCTCCCCTGGTACTCGGGTGCAACATTCCAGACGCTTTACTAACACTCTCCCCACTTGGAGAGTCAGCCCTTTAACCTCCTGTTTGGCCCAGTTTGCAATTTCTGCGGAAGATGAACAGGAATAGCGAGAACCAATGAGAGACTAGCTGGAGGTGTCTGGACGGGCAAATTTAACTCTCATTTCCCACCAGGAAGAGGAAATAACCAAAGGCTCAGCGTGCCATGCCGGAACCAGATTAGGGCCTGAAGCCATCCTGCGGTGTTGCGGCCAGCTCACAAGAAAGCGAGTTGAAGAAAGGAGCTCAGGGGCACTGTAATTCACAAACCTGCAGAGTTATAAATGACAGCTATCGTCCAAAAATAGACTGAAGTAAGGCTGCCAAGAGGACTTGAAAGCGGGGCAGAATTGCAGGAAACCGATTTCAGGAGGTAGACTGGAATTGCATTGAAAGCATAGGAAAAGAGGCAGAACGTCCACAATGATGCACTTGGCCAAAAAGGGCGTATGCGTTTTTTCCTGAATATATTCAGGAAAAAACGCATACGCCCTTTTTGGCCAACCAAGCAAGCTTGCAAAGGAAATCTGCACTACAATGAAGTCTCACTTCCCCCCGGTCAAAAGGGCCATCTGAAAAAAGTGTAAAATCCAGAAAGGCAGGACAGGCCATGGAGAACTGGGAGCCTTGTTATGCTGATGGGCGGGATGTAAATTGCCAACAGACACTCGGGAGAAGTGTATGGTGTTTCCTGAAACATCTAAAAAACAAAGCAACAGAGCCTAGGGCACTTCCACTTATGGTCCTATAGCTTAGGGAAATTAAAATCAAAAAGACACAGCCACCCCAAAGTTTGGGACGCCTCTGTTTACAAGAACCTCGTTTACAGTACAAGTTCAACATCGCAGAAAGTGAAAAATGGATAAAGAAGTTGTGGTATTTACTTACAAAGCAATATCACTCAGCAATGAAATCTATGTCATCAGGCCCTTAGCATCACAATGAGTGGATTCAGGTATGATGATTCTAACTGAAATAAGTCACACAGAAAAAGAAACATCATAAGATATCAGTAATACACGGAATGTAAACTTGGCTACACAGGAACTGAATTACAGAACAGAACAGGGTCTCAAATTTAGAAAACCAACTTATGCTTGCTTAAGGGGAAAGGTGAGTTGGGGTGCTGCATAAAACCAGAGATTGAAATGAGCACAGATAAAGTTCCTTAAGCCAAATATGGAATAGACAAGAGCTACTCCTTGCTCAACGAAATGGACTCAACACCGCATATTAAACGCCTAAGAATGTACCTGACTAGTAAGTATCTTAAAACCTATGGATTGCTATGTCTCCGAAAGAGAATCAAGCATGTGTACAGGGGCATAAACGCAGCAGTGATAGGATTGGAGAGGTTCGGTGAGCAAATGAAGACCCTTTGAAGTCATATTGCATGGTACCCATTCCACGGGTTTCAACTCTCCAGGTTTAAGGTATTCTTCCTTCAGCTAAAACATGCATGTGGAACCCAGAGTATGATCAACCGTGTGAACGGGAGACGTGTTCAAATATGTCTCAGTTTTCCTCCCCTGGTACTCGGGTGCAACATTCCAGACGCTTTACTAACACTCTCCCCACTTGGAGAGTCAGCGCCTTTAACCTCCTGTTTGGCCCAGTTTGCAATTTCTGCGGAAGATGAACAGGAATAGCGAGAACCAATGAGAGACTAGCTGGAGGTGTCTGGACGGGCAAATTTAACTCTCATTTCCCACCAGGAAGAGGAATTAACCAAAGGCTCAGCGTGCCGTGCCGGAACCAGATTAGGGCCTGAAGCCATCCTGCGGTGTTGCGGCCAGGTCACAAGAAAGCGAGTTGAAGAAAGGAGCTCAGGGGCACTGTAATTCACAAACCTGCAGAGTTATAAATGACAGCTATCGTCCAAAAATAGACTGAAGTAAGGCTGCCAAGAGGACTTGAAAGCGGGGCAGAATTGCAGGAAACCGATTTCAGGAGGTAGACTGGAATTGCATTGAAAGCATAGGAAAAGAGGCAGAACGTCCACAATGATGCACTTGGCCAAAAAGGGCGTATGCGTTTTTTCCTGAATATATTCAGGAAAAAACGCATACGCCCTTTTTGGCCAACCAAGCAAGCTTGCAAAGGAAATCTGCACTACAATGAAGTCTCACTTCCCCCCGGTCAAAAGGGCCATCTGAAAAAAGTGTAAAATCCAGAAAGGCAGGACAGGCCATGGAGAACTGGGAGCCTTGTTATGCTGATGGGCGGGATGTAAATTGCCAACAGACACTCGGGAGAAGTGTATGGTGTTTCCTGAAACATCTAAAAAACAAAGCAACAGAGCCTAGGGCACTTCCACTTATGGTCCTATAGCTTAGGGAAATTAAAATCAAAAAGACACAGCCACCCCAAAGTTTGGGACGGCTCTGTTTACAAGAACCTCGTTTACAGTACAAGTTCAACATCGCAGAAAGTGAAAAATGGATAAAGAAGTTGTGGTATTTACTTACAAAGCAATATCACTCAGCAATGAAATCTATGTCATCAGGCCCTTAGCAGCACAATGAGTGGATTCAGGTATGATGATTCTAACTGAAATAAGTCACACAGAAAAAGAAACATCATAAGATATCAGTAATACACGGAATGTAAACTTGGCTACACAGGAACTGAATTACAGAACAGAACAGGGTCTCAAATTTAGAAAACCAACTTATGCTTGCTTAAGGGGAAAGGTGAGTTGGGGTGCTGCATAAAACCAGAGATTGAAATGAGCACAGATAAAGTTCCTTAAGCCAAATATGGAATAGACAAGAGCTACTCCTTGCTCAACGAAATGGACTCAACACCGCATATTAAACGCCTAAGAATGTACCTGACTAGTAAGTATCTTAAAACCTATGGATTGCTATGTCTCCGAAAGAGAATCAAGCATGTGTACAGGGGCATAAACGCAGCAGTGATAGGATTGGAGAGGTTCGGTGAGCAAATGAAGACCCTTTGAAGTCATATTGCATGGTACCCATTCCACGGGTTTCAACTCTCCAGGTTTAAGGTATTCTTCCTTCAGCTAAAACATGCATGTGGAACCTAGAGTATGATCAACCATGTGAACGGGAGACGTGTTCAAATATGTCTCAGTTTTCCTCCCCTGGTACTCGGGTGCAACATTCCAGACGCTTTACTAACACTCTCCGCACTTGGAGAGTCAGTGCTTTAACCTCCTGTTTGGCCCAGTTTGCAATTTCTGCGGAAGATGAACAGGAATAGCGAGAACCAATGAGAGGCTAGCTGGAGGTGTCTGGACGGGCAAATTTAACTCTCATTTCCCACCAGGAAGAGGAAATAACCAAAGGCTCAGCGTGCCGTGCCGGAACCAGATTAGGGCCTGAAGCCATCCTGCGGTGTTGCGGCCAGCTCACAAGAAAGCGAGTTGAAGAAAGGAGCTCAGGGGCACTGTAATTCACAAACCTGCAGAGTTATAAATGACAGCTATCGTCCAAAAATAGACTGAAGTAAGGCTGCCAAGAGGACTTGAAAGCGGGGCAGAATTGCAGGAAACCGATTTCAGGAGGTAGACTGGAATTGCATTGAAAGCATAGGAAAAGAGGCAGAACGTCCACAATGATGCACTTGGCCAAAAAGGGCGTATGCGTTTTTTCCTGAATATATTCAGGAAAAAACGCATACGCCCTTTTGGCCAACCAAGCAAGCTTGCAAAGGAAATCTGCACTACAATGAAGTCTCACTTCCCCCCGGTCAAAAGGGCCATCTGAAAAAAGTGTAAAATCCAGAAAGGCAGGACAGGCCATGGAGAACTGGGAGCCTTGTTATGCTGATGGGCGGGATGTAAATTGCCAACAGACACTCGGGAGAAGTGTATGGTGTTTCCTGAAACATCTAAAAAACAAAGCAACAGAGCCTAGGGCACTTCCACTTATGGTCCTATAGCTTAAGGGAAATTAAAATCAAAAAGACACAGCCACCCCAAAGTTTGGAACGGCTCTGTTTACAAGAATCTCGTTTACAGTACAAGTTCAACGATCGCAGAAAGTGAAAAATGGATAAAGAAGTTGTGGTATTTACTTACAAAGCAATATCACTCAGCAATGAAATCTATGTCATCAGGCCCGTAGCAGCATAATGAGTGGATTCAGGTATGATGATTCTAACTGAAATAAGTCACAACAGAAAAAGAAACATCATAAAATATCATTAATACACGGAATGTAAACTTGGCTACACAGGAACTGAATTACAGAACAGAACAGGTTCTCAAATTTAGAAAACCAACTTATGCTTGCTTAAGGGTAAAGGTGAGTTGGGGTGCTGCATAAAACCAGAGATTGAAATGAGCACAGATAAAGTTCCTTAAGTCAAATATGGAATAGACAAGAGCTACTCCTTGCTCAACGAAATGGACTCAACACCGCATATTAAACGCCTAAGAATGAACCTGACTAGTAAGTATCTTAAAACCTATGGATTGCTATGTCTCCAAAGAGAATCAAGCATGTGTACAGGGGCATAAACACAGCAGTGATAGGATTGGAGAGGTTCGGTGAGCAAATGAAGACCCTTTGAAGTCATATTGCATGGTACCCATTACACGGTCTCAACTCTCCAGGTTAAGGTATTCTTCCTTCAGCTAAAACATGCATGTGGAACCCAAGTATGATCAACCATGTGAACGGGAGACGTGTTCAAATATGTCTCAGTTTTCCTCCCCTGGTACTCGGGTGCAACATTCCAGACGCTTTACTAACACTCTCCCCACTTGGAGAGTCAGTCCCTTTAACCTCCTGTTTGGCCCAGTTTGCAATTTCTGCGGAAGATGAACAGGAATAGCGAGAACCAATGACAGGCTAGCTGGAGGTGTCTGGACGGGCAAATTTAACTCTCATTTCCCACCAGGAAGAGGAATTAACCAAAGGCTCAGCGTGCCGTGCCGGAACCAGATTAGGGCCTGAAGCCATCCTGCGGTGTTGCGGCCAGGTCACAAGAAAGCGAGTTGAAGAAAGGAGCTCAGGGGCACTGTAATTCACAAACCTGCAGAGTTATAAATGACAGCTATCGTCCAAAATAGACTGAAGTAAGGCTGCCAAGAGGACTTGAAAGCGGGGCAGAATTGCAGGAAACCGATTTCAGGAGGTAGACTGGAATTGCATTGAAAGCATAGGAAAAGAGGCAGAACGTCCACAATGATGCACTTGGCCAAAAAGGGCGTATGCGTTTTTTCCTGAATATATTCAGGAAAAAACGCATACGCCCTTTTTGGCCAACCAAGCAAGCTTGCAAAGGAAATCTGCACTACAATGAAGTCTCACTTCCCCCCGGTCAAAAGGGCCATCTGAAAAAAGTGTAAAATCCAGAAAGGCAGGACAGGCCATGGAGAACTGGGAGCCTTGTTATGCTGATGGGCGGGATGTAAATTGCCAACAACACTCGGGAGAAGTGTATGGTGTTTCCTGAAACATCTAAAAAACAAAGCAACAGAACCTAGGGCCTTCCACTTATGGTCCTATAGCTTAGGGAAATTAAAATCAAAAAGACACAGCCACCCCAAAGTTTGGAACGGCTCTGTTTACAAGAACCTCGTTTACAGTACAAGTTCAACATCGCAGAAAGTGAAAAATGGATAAAGAAGTTGTGGTATTTACTTACAAAGCAATATCACTCAGCAATGAAATCTGTGTCATCAGGCCCTTAGCAGCACAATGAGTGGATTCAGGTATGATGATTCTAACTGAAATAAGTCACACAGAAAAAGAAACATCATAAGATATCAGTAATACACGGAATGTAAACTTGGCTACACAGGAACTGAATTACAGAACAGAACAGGGTCTCAAATTTAGAAAACCAACTTATGCTTGCTTAAGGGAAAGGTGAGTTGGGGTGCTGCATAAAACCAGAGATTGAAATGAGCACAGATAAAGTTCCTTAAGCCAAATATGGAATAGACAAGAGCTACTCCTTGCTCAACGAAATGGACTCAACACCGCATATTAAACGCCTAAGAATGTACCTGACTAGTAAGTATCTTAAAACCTATGGATTGCTATGTCTCCGAAAGAGAATCAAGCATGTGTACAGGGGCATAAACGCAGCAGTGATAGGATTGGAGAGGTTCGGTGAGCAAATGAAGACCCTTTGAAGTCATATTGCATGGTACCCATTCCACGGGTTTCAACTCCCAGGTTTAAGGTATTCTTCCTTCAGCTAAAACATGCATGTGGAACCCAGTATGATCAACCATGTGAACGGGAGACGTGTTCAAATATGTCTCAGTTTTCCTCCCCTGGTACTCGGGTGCAACATTCCAGACGCTTTACTAACACTCTCTCCACTTGGAGAGTCAGCGCCTTTAACCTCCTGTTTGGCCCAGTTTGCAATTTCTGCGGAAGATGAACAGGAATAGCGAGAACCAATGAGAGGCTAGCTGGAGGTGTCTGGACGGGCAAATTTAACTCTCATTTCCCACCAGGAAGAGGAAATAACCAAAGGCTCAGCGTGCCGTGCCGGAACCAGATTAGGGCCTGAAGCCATCCTGCGGTGTTGCGGCCAGGTCACAAGAAAGCGAGTTGAAGAAGGAGCTCAGGGGCACTGTAATTCACAAACCTGCAGAGTTATAAATGACAGCTATCGTCCAAAAATAGACTGAAGTAAGGCTGCCAAGAGGACTTGAAAGCGGGGCAGAATTGCAGGAAACCGATTTCAGGAGGTAGACTGGAATTGCATTGAAAGCATAGGAAAAGAGGCAGAACGTCCACAATGATGCACTTGGCCAAAAAGGGCGTATGCGTTTTTTCCTGAATATATTCAGGAAAAAACGCATACGCCCTTTTTGGCCAACCAAGCAAGCTTGCAAAGGAAATCTGCACTACAATGAAGTCTCACTTCCCCCCGGTCAAAAGGGCCATCTGAAAAAAGTGTAAAATCCAGAAAGGCAGGACAGGCCATGGAGAACTGGGAGCCTTGTTATGCTGATGGGCGGGATGTAAATTGCCAACAGACACTCGGGAGAAGTGTATGGTGTTTCCTGAAACATCTAAAAAACAAAGCAACAGAGCCTAGGGCACTTCCACTTATGGTCCTATAGCTTAGGGAAATTAAAATCAAAAGACACAGCCACCCCAAGTTTGGAACGGCTCTGTTTACAAGAACCTCGTTTACAGTACAAGTTCAACATCGCAGAAAGTGAAAAATGGATAAAGAAGTTGTGGTATTTACTTACAAAGCAATATCACTCAGCAATGAAATCTATGTCATCAGGCCCTTAGCAGCACAATGAGTGGATTCAGGTATGATGATTCTAACTGAAATAAGTCACACAGAAAAAGAAACATCATAAGATATCAGTAATACACGGAATGTAAACTTGGCTACACAGGAACTGAATTACAGAACAGAACAGGGTCTCAAATTTAGAAAACCAACTTATGCTTGCTTAAGGTAAAGGTGAGTTGGGGTGCTGCATAAAACCAGAGATTGAAATGAGCACAGATAAAGTTCCTTAAGCAAATATGGAATAGACAAGAGCTGCTCCTTGCTCAACGAAATGGACTCAACACCCATATTAAACGCCTAAGAATGTACCTGACTAGTAAGTATCTTAAAACCTATGGATTGCTATGTCTCCAAAAGAGAATCAAGCATGTGTACAGGGGCATAAACGCAGCAGTGATAGGATTGGAGAGGTTCGGTGAGCAAATGAAGACCCTTTGAAGTCATATTGCATGGTACCCATTCCACGGGTTTCAACTCCCAGGTTTAAGGTATTCTTCCTTCAGCTAAAACATGCATGTGGAACCCAGAGTATGATCAACCGTGTGAACGGGAGACGTGTTCAAATATGTCTCAGTTTTCCTCCCCTGGTACTCGGGTGCAACATTCCAGACGCTTTACTAACACTCTCCCCACTTGGAGAGTCAGTCCCTTTAACCTCCTGTTTGGCCCAGTTTGCAATTTCTGCGGAAGATGAACAGGAATAGCGAGAACCAATGAGAGACAAGCTGGAGGTGTCTGAACGGGCAAATTTAACTCTCATTTCCCACCAGGAAGAGGAATTAACCAAAGGCTCAGCGTGCCGTGCCGGAACCAGATTAGGGCCTGAAGCCATCCTGCGGTGTTGCGGCCAAGTCACAAGAAAGCGAGTTGAAGAAAGGAGCTCAGGGGCACTGTAATTCACAAACCTGCAGAGTTATAAATGACAGCTATCGTCCAAAAATAGACTGAAGTAAGGCTGCCAAGAGGACTTGAAAGCGGGGCAGAATTGCAGGAAACCGATTTCAGGAGGTAGACTGGAATTGCATTGAAAGCATAGGAAAAGAGGCAGAACGTCCACAATGATGCACTTGGCCAAAAAGGGCGTATGCGTTTTTTCCTGAATATATTCAGGAAAAAACGCATACGCCCTTTTTGGCCAACCAAGCAAGCTTGCAAAGGAAATCTGCACTACAATGAAGTCTCACTTCCCCCCGGTCAAAAGGGCCATCTGAAAAAAGTGTAAAATCCAGAAAGGCAGGACAGGCCATGGAGAACTGGGAGCCTTGTTATGCTGATGGGCGGGATGTAAATTGCCAACAGACACTCGGGAGAAGTGTATGGTGTTTCCTGAAACATCTAAAAAACAAAGCAACAGAGCCTAGGGCACTTCCACTTATGGTCCTATAGCTTAGGGAAATTAAAATCAAAAAGACACAGCCACCCAAAGTTTGGGACGCCTCTGTTTACAAGAACCTCGTTTACAGTACAAGTTCAACATCGCAGAAAGTGAAAAATGGATAAAGAAGTTGTGGTATTTACTTACAAAGCAATATCACTCAGCAATGAAATCTGTGTCATCAGGCCCTTAGCAGCACAATGAGTGGATTCAGGTATGATGATTCTAACTGAAATAAGTCACACAGAAAAGAAACATCATAAGATATCAGTAATACACGGAATGTAAACTTGGCTACACAGGAACTGAATTACAGAACAGAACAGGGTCTCAAATTTAGAAAACCAACTTATGCTTGCTTAAGGGTAAAGGTGAGTTGGGGTGCTGCATAAAACCAGAGATTGAAATGAGCACAGATAAAGTTTCCTTAAGCCAAATATGGAATAGACAAGAGCTACTCCTTGCTCAACGAAATGGACTCAACACCGCATATTAACGCCTAAGAATGG
>NW_022983214.1:0-94604 GCF_011762595.2 Tursiops truncatus
CCTCTCCAAGTGGGGAGAGTGTTATTAAAGCGTCTGGAATGTTGCACCCGAGTACCAGGGTACGAAAACTGAGACATATTTGAACACGTCTCCCGTTCACATGGTTGATCATACTCTGGGTTCCACATGCATGTTTTAGCTGAAGGAAGAATACCTTAAACCTGGAGAGTTAGAACCCGTGTAATGGGTACCATGCAATATGACTTCAAAGGGTCTTCATTTGCTCACCGAACCTCTCCAATCCTATCACTGCTGCGTTTATGCCCCCTGTACACATGCTTGATTCTCTTTCGGAGACATAGCAATCCATAGGTTTTAAGATACTTACTAGTCAGGTACATTCTTAGGCGTTTAATATGCGGTGTTGAGTCCATTTCGTTGAGCAAGGAGTAGCTCTTGTCTATTCCATATTTGGCTTAAGGAACTTTATCTGTGCTCATTTCAATCTCTGGTTTTATGCAGCACCCCAACTCACCTTTCCCCTTAAGCAAGCATAAGTTGGTTTTCTAAATTTGAGACCCTGTTCTGTTCTGTAATTCAGTTCCTGTGTAGCCAAGTTTACATTCCGTGTATTACTGATATCTTATGATGTTTCTTTTTTCTGTGTGACTTATTTCAGTTAGAATCATCATACCTGAATCCACTCATTGTGCTGCTAAGGGCCTGATGACACAGATTTCATTGCTGAGTGATATTGCTTTGTAAGTAAATACCACAACTTCTTTATCCATTTTTCACTTTCTGCGATGTTGAACTTGTACTGTAAACGAGGTTCTTGTAAACAGAGGCGTTCCCAACTTTGGGGTGGCTGTGTCTTTTTGATTTTAATTTCCCTAAGCTATAGGACCATAAGTGGAAGTGCCCTAGGTTCTGTTGCTTTGTTTTTTAGATGTTTCAGGAAACACCATACACTTCTCCCGAGTGGTTGTTGGCAATTTACATCCCGCCCATCAGCATAACAAGGCTCCCAGTTCTCCATGGCCTGTCCTGCCTTTCTGGATTTTACACTTTTTTCAGATGGCCCTTTTGACCGGGGGGAAGTGAGACTTCATTGTAGTGCAGATTTCCTTTGCAAGCTTGCTGGTTGGCCAAAAAGGGCGTATGCGTTTTTTCCTGAATATATTCAGGAAAAAACGCATACGCCCTTTTTGGCCAAGTGCATCATTGTGGACGTTTCTGCCTCTTTTCCCTATGCTTTCAATGCAATTCCAGTCTACCTCCTGAATCGGTTTCCTGCAATTCTGCCCCGCTTTCAAGTCCTCTTGGCAGCCTTACTTCAGTCTATTTTTGGACGATAGCTGTCATTTATAACTCTGCAGGTTTTTGAATTACAGTGCCCCTGAGCTCCTTTCTTCAACTCGCTTTCTTTTGAGCTGGCCGCAACACCGCAGGATGGCTTCAGGCCCTAATCTGGTTCCGGCACGGCACGCTGAGCCTTTGGTTATTTCCTCTTCCTGGTGGGAAATGAGAGTTAAATTTGCCCGTCCAGACACCTCCAGCTAGTCCTCTCATTGGTTCTCGCTATTCCTGTTCATCTTCCGCAGAAATTGCAAAACTGGCCAAACAGGAGGTTAAAGGCGCTGACTCTCCAAGTGGGGAGAGTGTTAGTAAAGCGTCTGGAATGTTGCACCCGAGTACCAGGGGAGGAAAACTGAGACATATTTGAACACGTCTCCCGTTCAAATGGTTGATCATACTCTGGGTTCCACATGCATGTTTTAGCTGAAGGAAGAATACCTTAAACCTGGAGAGTTGAGACCCGTGTAATGGGTACCATGCAATATGACTTCAAAGGGTCTTCATTTGCTCACCGAACCTCTCCAATCCTATCACTGCTGCGTTTATGCCCCTGTACAACATGCTTGATTCTCTTTTGGGACATAGCAATCCATAGGTTTTAAGATACTTACTAGTCAGGTACATTCTTAGGCGTTTAATATGGGGTTTTGAGTCCATTTCGTTGAGCAAGGAGTAGCTCTTGTCTATTCCATATTTGGCTTAAGGAACTTTATCTGTGCTCATTTCAATCTCTGGTTTTATGCAGCACCCCAACTCACCTTTCCCCTTAAGCAAGCATAAGTTGGTTTTCTAAATTTGAGACCCCTGTTCTGTTTTGGAATTCAGTTCCTGTGTAGCCAAGTTTACATTCCGTGTATTAGTGATATCTTATGATGTTTCTTTTTCTGTGTGACTTATTTCAGTTAGAATCATCGTACCTGAATCCACTCATTATGCTGCTACGGGCCTGATGACATAGATTTCATTGCTGAGTGATACTGCATTGTACGTAAGTACCACAAGTTCTTTATCCATTTTTCACTTTCTGTGATATTGAACTTGTACGGTAAACGAGGTTCTTGTAAACAGAGGCGTCCCAAACTTTGGGGTGGCTGTGTCTTTTTGATTTTAATTTCCCTAAGCTATAGGACCATAAGTGGAAGTGCCCTAGGCTCTGTTGCTTTGTTTTTTAGATGTTTCAGGAAACACCATACACTTCTCCCGAGTGTCTGTTGGCAATTTACATCCCGCCCATCAGCATAACAAGGCTCCCAGTTCTCCATGGCCTGTCCTGCCTTTCTGGATTTTACACTTTTTTCAGATGGCCCTTTTGACCGGGGGAAGTGAGACTTCATTGTAGTGCAGATTTCCTTTGCAAGCTTGCTTGGTTGGCCAAAAAGGGCGTATGCGTTTTTTCCTGAATATATTCAGGAAAAAACGCATACGCCCTTTTTGGCCAAGTGCATCATTGTGGACGTTCTGCCTCTTTTCCTATGCTTTCAATGCAATTCCAGTCTACCTCCTGAAATCGGTTTCCTGCAATTCTGCCCCGCTTTCAAGTCCTCTTGGCAGCCTTACTTCAGTCTATTTTTGGACGATAGCTGTCATTTATAACTCTGCAGGTTTGTGAATTACAGTGCCCCTGAGCTCCTTTCTTCAACTCGCTTTCTTGTGAGCCTGGCCGCAACACCGCAGGATGGCTTCAGGCCCTAATCTGGTTCCGGCACGGCACGCTGAGCCTTTGGTTAATTCCTCTTCCTGGTGGGAAATGAGAGTTAAATTTGCCCGTCCAGACACCTCCAGCTAGTCCTCTCATTGGTTCTCGCTATTCCTGTTCATCTTCCGCAGAAATTGCAAACTGGGCCAAACAGGAGGTTAAAGGGACTGACTCTCCAAGTCGGGGAGAGTGTTAGTAAAGCGTCTGGAATGTTGCACCCGAGTACCAGGGGAGGAAAACTGAGACATATTTGAACACGTCTCCCGATCACATGGTTGATCATACTCTGGGTTCCACATGCATGTTTTAGCTGAAGGAAGAATACCTTAAACCTGGGTAGTTGAAACCCGTGGAATGGGTACCATGCAATATGACTTCAAAGGGTCTTCATTTGCTCACCGAACCTCTCCAATCCTATCACTGCTGCGTTTATGCCCCTGTACACATGCTTGATTCTCTTTCGGAGACATAGCAATCCATAGGTTTTAAGATACTTACTAGTCAGGTACATTCTTAGGCGTTTAATATGCGGTGTTGAGTCCATTTCGTTGAGCAAGGAGTAGCTCTTGTCTATTCCATATTTGGCTTAAGGAACTTTATCTGTGCTCATTTCAATCTCTGGTTTTATGCAGCACCCCAACTCACCTTTCCCCTTAAGCAAGCATAAGTTGGTTTTCTAAATTTGAGACCCTGTTCTGTTCTGTAATTCAGTTCCTGTGTAGCCAAGTTTACATTCCGTGTATTACTGATATCTTATGATGTTTCTTTTTCTGTGTGACTTATTTCAGTTAGAATCATCATACCTGAATCCACTCATTGAGCTGCTAAGGGCCTGATGACATAGATTTCATTGCTGAGTGATATTGCATTGTAAGTAAATACCACAAGTTCTTTATCCATTTTTCACTTTCTGCGATAGTTGAACTTGTACTGTAAACGAGGTTCTTGTAAACAGAGGCCGTTCCAAACTTTGGGGTGGCTGTGTCTTTTTGATTTTAATTTCCCTAAGCTATAGGACCATAAGTGGAAGTGCCCTAGGCTCTGTTGCTTTGTTTTTTAGATGTTTCAGGAAACACCATACACTTCTCCCTTAGTGTCTGTTGGCAATTTACATCCCGCCCATCAGCATAACAAGGCTCCCAGTTCTCCATGGCCTGTCCTGCCTTTCTGGATTTTACACTTTTTTCAGATGGCCCTTTTGACCGGGGGGAAGTGAGACTTCATTGTAGTGCAGATTTCCTTTGCAAGCTTGCTTGGTTGGCCAAAAAGGGCGTATGCGTTTTTTCCTGAATATATTCAGGAAAAAAACGCATACGCCCTTTTTGGCCAAGTGCATCATTGTGGACGTTCTGCCTCTTTTCCTATGCTTTCAATGCAATTCCAGTCTACCTCCTGAAATCGGTTTCCTGCAATTCTGCCCCGCTTTCAAGTCCTCTTGGCAGCCTTACTTCAGTCTATTTTTGGACGATAGCTGTCATTTATAACTCTGCAGGTTTGTGAATTACAGTGCCCCTGAGCTCCTTTCTTCAACTCGCTTTCTTGTGACCTGGCCGCAACACCGCAGGATGGCTTCAGGCCCTAATCTGGTTCCGGCACGGCATGCTGAGCCTTTGGTTAATTCCTCTTCCTGGTGGGAAATGAGAGTTAAATTTGCCCGTCCAGACACCTCCAGCTAGCCTCTCATTGGTTCTCGCTATTCCTGTTCATCTTCCGCAGAAATTGCAAACTGGGCCAAACAGGAGGTTAAAGGGACTGACTCTCCAAGTGGGGGAGAGTGTTAGTAAAGCGTCTGGAATGTTGCACCCGAGTACCAGGGGAGGAAAACTGAGACATATTTGAACACGTCTCCCGTTCACATGGTTGATCATACTCTGGGTTCCACATGCATGTTTTAGCTGAAGGAAGAATACCTTAAACCTGGGTAGTTGAGACCCGTGTAATGGGTACCATGCAATATGACTTCAAAGGGTCTTCATTTGCTCACCGAACCTCTCCAATCCTATCACTGCTGCGTTTATGCCCCTGTACACATGCTTGATTCTCTTTCGGAGACATAGCAATCCATAGGTTTTAAGATACTTACTAGTCAGGTACATTCTTAGGCGTTTAATATGCGGTGTTGAGTCCATTTCGTTGAGCAAGGAGTAGCTCTTGTCTATTCCATATTTGGCTTAAGGAACTTTATCTGTGCTCATTTCAATCTCTGGTTTTATGCAGCACCCCAACTCACCTTTCCCCTTAAGCAAGCATAAGTTGGTTTTCTAAATTTGAGACCCTGTTCTGTTCTGTAATTCAGTTCCTGTGTAGCCAAGTTTACATTCCGTGTATTACTGATATCTTATGATGTTTCTTTTTCTGTGTGACTTATTTCAGTTAGAATCATCATACCTGAATCCACTCATTGTGCTGCTAAGGGCCTGATGACACAGATTTCATTGCTGAGTGATACTGCTTTGTAAGTAAAGTACCACAAGTTCTTTATCCATTTTTCACTTTCTGTGATATTGAACGTGTACGGTAAACGAGGTTCTTGTAAACAGAGCTTCCCAAACTTTGGGGTGGCTGTGTCTTTTTGATTTTAATTTCCCTAAGCTATAGGACCATAAGTGGAAGTGCCCTAGGCTCTGTTGCTTTGTTTTTTAGATGTTTCAGGAAACACCATACACTTCTCCCGAGTGTCTGTTGGCAATTTACATCCCGCCCATCAGCATAACAAGGCTCCCAGTTCTCCATGGCCTGTCCTGCCTTTCTGGATTTTACACTTTTTTCAGATGGCCCTTTTGACCGGGGGGAAGTGAGACTTCATTGTAGTGCAGATTTCCTTTGCAAGCTTGCTTGGTTGGCCAAAAAGGGCGTATGCGTTTTTTCCTGAATATATTCAGGAAAAAAACGCATACGCCCTTTTTGGCCAAGTGCATCATTGTGGACGTTCTGCCTCTTTTCCTATGCTTTCAATGCAATTCCAGTCTACCTCCTGAAATCGGTTTCCTGCAATTCTGCCCCGCTTTCAAGTCCTCTTGGCAGCCTTACTTCAGTCTATTTTTGGACGATAGCTGTCATTTATAACTCTGCAGGTTTGTGAATTACAGTGCCCCTGAGCTCCTTTCTTCAACTCGCTTTCTTGTGAGCTGGCCGCAACACCGCAGGATGGCTTCAGGCCCTAATCTGGTTCCGGCACGGCACGCTGAGCCTTTGGTTATTTCCTCTTCCTGGTGGGAAATGAGAGTTAAATTTGCCCGTCCAGACACCTCCAGCTAGTCTCTCATTGGTTCTCGCTATTCCTGTTCATCTTCCGCAGAAATTGCAAACTGGGCCAAACAGGAGGTTAAAGGGACTGACTCTCCAAGTGGGGAGAGTGTTAGTAAAGCGTCTGGAATGTTGCACCCGAGTACCAGGGTACGAAAACTGAGACATATTTGAACACGTCTCCCGATCACATGGTTGATCATACTCTGGGTTCCACATGCATGTTTTAGCTGAAGGAAGAATACCTTAAACCTGGAGTAGTTGAGACCCGTGGAATGGGTACCATGCAATATGACTTCAAAGGGTCTTCATTTGCTCACCGAACCTCTCCAATCCTATCACTGCTGCGTTTATGCCCCTGTACACATGCTTGATTCTCTTTCGGAGACATAGCAATCCATAGGTTTTAAGATACTTACTAGTCAGGTACATTCTTAGGCGTTTAATATGCGGTGTTGAGTCCATTTCGTTGAGCAAGGAGTAGCTCTTGTCTATTCCATATTTGGCTTAAGGAACTTTATCTGTGCTCATTTCAATCTCTGGTTTTATGCAGCACCCCAACTCACCTTTCCCCTTAAGCAAGCATAAGTTGGTTTTCTAAATTTGAGACCCTGTTCTGTTCTGTAATTCAGTTCCTGTGTAGCCAAGTTTACATTCCGTGTATTACTGATATCTTATGATGTTTCTTTTTCTGTGTGACTTATTTCAGTTAGAATCATCATACCTGAATCCACTCATTGTGCTGCTAAGGGCCTGATGACACAGATTTCATTGCTGAGTGATATTGTTTGTAAGTAAATACCACAACTTCTTTATCCATTTTTCACTTTCTGCGATGTTGAACTTGTACTGTAAACGAGGTTCTTGTAAACAGAGCCGTTCCAAACTTTGGGGTGGCTGTGTCTTTTTGATTTTAATTTCCCTAAGCTATAGGACCATAAGTGGAAGTGCCCTAGGCTCTGTTGCTTTGTTTTTTAGATGTTTCAGGAAACACCATACACTTCTCCCGAGTGTCTGTTGGCAATTTACATCCCGCCCATCAGCATAACAAGGCTCCCAGTTCTCCATGGCCTGTCCTGCCTTTCTGGATTTTACACTTTTTTCAGATGGCCCTTTTGACCGGGGGGAAGTGAGACTTCATTGTAGTGCAGATTTCCTTTGCAAGCTTGCTTGGTTGGCCAAAAAGGGCGTATGCGTTTTTTCCTGAATATATTCAGGAAAAAACGCATACGCCCTTTTTGGCCAAGTGCATCATTGTGGACGTTCTGCCTCTTTTCCTATGCTTTCAATGCAATTCCAGTCTACCTCCTGAAATCGGTTTCCTGCAATTCTGCCCCGCTTTCAAGTCCTCTTGGCAGCCTTACTTCAGTCTATTTTTGGACGATAGCTGTCATTTATAACTCTGCAGGTTTGTGAATTACAGTGCCCCTGAGCTCCTTTCTTCAACTCGCTTTCTTTTGAGCTGGCCGCAACACCGCAGGATGGCTTCAGGCCCTAATCTGGTTCCGGCACGGCACGCTGAGCCTTTGGTTAATTCCTCTTCCTGGTGGGAAATGAGAGTTAAATTTGCCCGTCCAGACACCTCCAGCTAGTCTCTCATTGGTTCTCGCTATTCCTGTTCATCTTCCGCAGAAATTGCAAACTGGGCCAAACAGGAGGTTAAAGGCGCTGACTCTCCAAGTGGGGGAGAGTGTTAGTAAAGCGTCTGGAATGTTGCACCCGAGTACCAGGGGAGGAAAACTGAGACATATTTGAACACGTCTCCCGATCACATGGTTGATCATACTCTGGGTTCCACATGCATGTTTTAGCTGAAGGAAGAATACCTTAAACCTGGGTAGTTGAAACCCGTGGAATGGGTACCATGCAATATGACTTCAAAGGGTCTTCATTTGCTCACCGAACCTCTCCAATCCTATCACTGCTGCGTTTATGCCCCTGTACACATGCTTGATTCTCTTTCGGAGACATAGCAATCCATAGGTTTTAAGATACTTACTAGTCAGGTACATTCTTAGGCGTTTAATATGCGGTGTTGAGTCCATTTCGTTGAGCAAGGAGTAGCTCTTGTCTATTCCATATTTGGCTTAAGGAACTTTATCTGTGCTCATTTCAATCTCTGGTTTTATGCAGCACCCCAACTCACCTTTACCCTTAAGCAAGCATAAGTTGGTTTTCTAAATTTGAGACCCTGTTCTGTTCTGTAATTCAGTTCCTGTGTAGCCAAGTTTACATTCCGTGTATTACTGATATCTTATGATGTTTCTTTTTCTGTGTGACTTATTTCAGTTAGAATCATCATACCTGAATCCACTCATTGTGCTGCTAAGGGCCTGATGACATAGATTTCATTGCTGAGTGATATTGCTTTGTAAGTAAATACCACAACTTCTTTATCCATTTTTCACTTTCTGCGATGTTGAACTTGTACTGTAAACGAGGTTCTTGTAAACAGAGGCGTCCCAAACTTTGGGGTGGCTGTGTCTTTTTGATTTTAATTTCCCTAAGCTATAGGACCATAAGTGGAAGTGCCCTAGGCTCTGTTGCTTTGTTTTTTAGATGTTTCAGGAAACACCATACACTTCTCCCGAGTGTCTGTTGGCAATTTACATCCCGCCCATCAGCATAACAAGGCTCCCAGTTCTCCATGGCCTGTCCTGCCTTTCTGGATTTTACACTTTTTTCAGATGGCCCTTTTGACCGGGGGGAAGTGAGACTTCATTGTAGTGCAGATTTCCTTTGCAAGCTTGCTTGGTTGGCCAAAAAGGGCGTATGCGTTTTTTCCTGAATATATTCAGGAAAAAACGCATACGCCCTTTTTGGCCAAGTGCATCATTGTGGACGTTCTGCCTCTTTTCCTATGCTTTCAATGCAATTCCAGTCTACCTCCTGAAATCGGTTTCCTGCAATTCTGCCCCGCTTTCAAGTCCTCTTGGCAGCCTTACTTCAGTCTATTTTTGGACGATAGCTGTCATTTATAACTCTGCAGGTTTGTGAATTACAGTGCCCCTGAGCTCCTTTCTTCAACTCGCTTTCTTGTGAGCCTGGCCGCAACACCGCAGGATGGCTTCAGGCCCTAATCTGGTTCCGGCACGGCACGCTGAGCCTTTGGTTATTTCCTCTTCCTGGTGGGAAATGAGAGTTAAATTTGCCCGTCCAGACACCTCCAGCTAGTCTCTCATTGGTTCTCGCTATTCCTGTTCATCTTCCGCAGAAATTGCAAACTGGGCCAAACAGGAGGTTAAAGGGACTGACTCTCCAAGTCGGGAGAGTGTTAGTAAAGCGTCTGGAATGTTGCACCCGAGTACCAGGGTAGGAAAACTGAGACATATTTGAACACGTCTCCCATTCACATGGTTGATCATACTCTGGGTTCCACATGCATGTTTTAGCTGAAGGAAGAATACCTTAAACCTGGAGAGTTGAGACCCGTGGAATGGGTACCATGCAATATGACTTCAAAGGGTCTTCATTTGCTCACCGAACCTCTCCAATCCTATCACTGCTGCGTTTATGCCCCTGTACACATGCTTGATTCTCTTTCGGAGACATAGCAATCCATAGGTTTTAAGATACTTACTAGTCAGGTACATTCTTAGGCGTTTAATATGCGGTGTTGAGTCCATTTCGTTGAGCAAGGAGTAGCTCTTGTCTATTCCATATTTGGCTTAAGGAACTTTATCTGTGCTCATTTCAATCTCTGGTTTTATGCAGCACCCCAACTCACCTTTCCCCTTAAGCAAGCATAAGTTGGTTTTCTAAATTTGAGACCCTGTTCTGTTCTGTAATTCAGTTCCTGTGTAGCCAAGTTTACATTCCGTGTATTAGTGATATCTTATGATGTTTCTTTTTCTGTGTGACTTATTTCAGTTAGAATCATCATACCTGAATCCACTCATTATGCTGCTACGGGCCTGATGACATAGATTTCATTGCTGAGTGATATTGCATTGTACGTAAGTACCACAAGTTCTTTATCCATTTTTCACTTTCTGCGATATTGAACTTGTACTGTAAACGAGGTTCTTGTAAACAGAGCCGTCCCAAACTTTGGGGTGGCTGTGTCTTTTTGATTTTAATTTCCCTAAGCTATAGGACCATAAGTGGAAGTGCCCTAGGCTCTGTTGCTTTGTTTTTTAGATGTTTCAGGAAACACCATACACTTCTCCAGAGTGGCTGTTGGCAATTTACATCCCGCCCATCAGCATAACAAGGCTCCCAGTTCTCCATGGCCTGTCGTGCCTTTCTGGATTTTACACTTTTTTCAGATGGCCCTTTTGACCAGGTGGAAGTGAGACTTCATTGTAGTGCAGATTTCCTTTGCAAGCTTGCTTGGTTGGCCAAAAAGTGCGTATGCGTTTTTTCCTGAATATATTCAGGAAAAAACACATACGCCCTTTTTGGCCAAGTGCATCATTGTCGAGTTTCTGACTCTCTTCATATGTTTTCAATGCAATTCCAGTCTACCTCCTGAAATCGGTTTCCTGCAATTCTGCCTTGCTTTCAATGCCTCTTCATAGCCTTACCTCAATATATTTTTTAAAAATAGTTGGCCTTTATAACTCTGCAGGTTTTTGAATTGCAGTGGCCCTTAGCTCCATTTTTTAGCTCTTATTTTTGTGGTCTTGCCCCATAACCACAGGATTCCTTGAAGCCCTATTTTTCTTCTGGGGCACCTTGCTGTGCCTTTGGTTAATTCTTCTTACTGATGTGATATTAGAGTGACATGTGCCCATTGAAACCGCTACAGCTAGTTTCTCACTGGTTCCCCCTATTCCCATTCATCCTCTGCACTAACTGCAGACTGTGCGATACCAGAACTTAAAGGCATTGACTCCATGTGGGGATGTTGTTAGTAAAGCGGCTGGAATGTCGATCCGGAGCCCCAGGAGAGGAAAAATGAGGTGCGTTTTAGAAACCTTTCCCGATCATATGGTATACCAGTCGCTGGGTTTCCCAAGCATGGTTTAGCTGTAGGAAGATTCCCTTCAACCTGGAGTGTTGGGACCCTTGGAATGAGTAGCATGAAGTATTGCATTAAACTTTCGGCAGTTGCTCACCAAAGCTCACCAATCCTGTCAGCCCCAAGTGTCCAGCCTTATGTCTTATCCAGCTGTGGGTTTATATGTGGTCAATCCAGGTTGCATCACAGCCCCTGAGCGAATTTTGTAAGAATTTTTCTCTCTTTCATTGTTTCAGCGTTTTGTTTTTAAAATTTATTTCTATAATGGGGTTTAGCTCCTTTTCACTGCTGTGTTTGTGCCGCTCTGCACACACTTGATTCCCTTATGGAGATATATCAATACATGGGTTTTAAGATTCTTATTCCTCAGATATATTTCTCTGCGGTGTATAGGGTGTGTTGAGGCCAGTTCATTGAGCAAGGTGTAGATCTTGTCTAATACCTATTTGGTTTATTGAACAGTATCTGTGCTAATTTCAAACTCTGGTTTTATGCATCACCCCACCTCTCCTTTCCCCTTAAGCTGACATAAGTGTGTTTTCTAAATGTGAGACACTGTTCTGTTCTGTAATTCATTTCTTGTGCAGCCATATTTACCCTCCCTCTATAAGTGATATCTTATGATATGTTTCTTTTTCTGTTTGACTTATTTCAAGTAGTATTATCGGACCTAAATCCACTCTTTATCCTTCTACTAGCCTTATTACATTGATTTCATGGTGAAGAGATATTCCATTGTACATAAGTACCACATCTTCTTTATCCATTGTTCTCTTTCCTGGGATATTTAAGGTGTACTGAAGTTGAGGTTCTTGTAAACAGAGTAGCCCTAAACTGTGGTGTGCTTGTGTCTTGTTGATTTTTAGACTTCCCTAGATATACTCCCATGATTGGAAGTGTCCTATGCTCTGTAGCTCTGTTTTTTTAGATGATTTAGGAACCACCATACACTTCTCCAGAGTGGCTCTCGGCAGTTCACACACTGCCCATCAGCGTATAAAGGCTCCCTGTTCTCCATGGCCTGTCCTGCATTTCTGGTTTTTACAATTTTTTAGGATGGCCCTTTTGACCGGTGGGAAGTGAGACTTCTTTGTTGTGCACATTTGCATTGCTTGCTTGCTTCGTTGCCCATAAAGTGCGTATGCGTTTTTTCCTGGATATAATCAGGAAAAAACGCATACGCCCTTTTGGGCCAACTGCATCATTGTCGAAATTCTGCCGCTTTTCATGTGCGTTAAAGACGAGTCCAATCTATCTCTTGAAATCTGTTTCTTGCAATTCTGTCTTGCATTCAGATCCTCTTCTTTGCCTTACCTCAACATATTTTTGGATGTTAGTTTTCATTTATAACTCTGCAGGTTTGTGAATTGCAGTGACCCTGAGCTCCATTTTTTAAGTTGCTCTTTTGTGAGCTGGCCTCAAACCCGCAGGATTGCTTCAGGCCCTATTTTGGCTCCGGCGAGGCAGGCTGAGCCTTTCTTTAATTCTTATTCTTAATGGGAAATTAGAGTGATATGTGCCCGTCCAAACCCCTACAACTCTTCTCTCATTGGTTCCCCCTCTTCCCGTTCATCCTCCTCACAATTTGCAAAATGTGTGAAACAGAAGTTTAAATGTGCTGATTCTCCAAGTGGGGAGATTCTAAGTAGCGTGGCTGGAATGGTGAACAGGAGCACCAGGAGAGGATAAATGAGGTGCATTTTAGACACATCTCCCGATCACATGGTGTACAGTCCTCTGGGTTTTCCATGCATGTTTTAGCTGTAGGAAGATCCCTTGAACCTGCAGATTTGGGACCCATTGAATGGGTACCAGGTAGTATTACTTTAAAGGGTGTGCATTTCCTCACCCAACCTCACATTTCTCTTAGCGCAAACAGTTTCCAGCCTTATGTCTCATCCTGCTGTGGGTCTAGATGTGTTCAATCCATGTTGCATCACCGTCCCTGAGGAAAAGTTGTAAGAGGTTTTCTCTGTCTCTCTGTCGTTTATTTTTTTCAATTTATTACTATATTGGTTACAGCTGATTTTCAAAGCTCTGTTTCTTGCTGCTGTACATCCACTTGATTCGCGTACAGAGAGACATCAATAAATTCTTTTTCAGATTCTTACCAGTCGTATATATTCTTTTCCGGTGACTTGAGTGTGCTGAGTGCAGTTCTTTTAGCTACCGTGTAGGCCTTGTTGATTATCAGTTTGGTATTTGGAATGGTATCTTTGCTAATTTCAACCTCCTGGATGATGCCTCACCCCTCCCCACCTTTCCCGTTTAGCAGCCTTATGTGTGTTTTCTACATATTTGACTATGTTTTTGTTTTGTAATTTATTTCATGTGTAGCCATTTTGGATTCCACCTTTAAGTGATATCTTATGATATGTGTCTTTTTCTTTTTGAATTCTGTCACTTAGAATGATCATACGTAACTCCTCGGGAGTTGTTACAACTGGCCATATTTCATTGATTTCCAGGCTGAATAATATTCCACTCTACCTAAGTACCACATCTCTATCCATTTTTTCCCTCCAGAGACATTGAAGTTATATCCTAGTCGAGGATCTTTTAAACAGAGAGGGGGTAAACATTGGGGTGCCTGTGTCCTCTCGATTTTTGTTTTTCCCAAGATATACGCCCATGAGTGCAAGTGCCCTATGCTCTGTAGCTCATTTTTTAGATGCTTTAGTAAACACAATACACTTCTCCAGAATGGCCGTTGGCAATATACATTTCCACTATAAGTCTCACAGGGCTCCCTCTTCTCCTTGCCCTGTCCTGCATTTCTGTTGTTTACGCTTTATGAGGATGGCTCTTCTGACTGATGTGAAGTGATATCTTTTGTAGTATTGACTTCCAGTGCCCACCTGTTTGGTTGGCTAAAAAAGTGTATGCCCTTTTCTTGAATATATACAGAAAAGAACGCATACACCCTTTTTGGCCAACTGCAATGTTGGCAATGTTCAGCTCCTTTTCTTGTGCTTAATGGCGAGTCCTTTCTACCTCCTCAAATCCCTTTCCTGCCATTCTCCCTTGCTTACAAGTCCTTTTCTCTGACTTTCCTCAAGACATTTTTCAGTGATGGATATTTTCAACTCTGCAGTTTTGTGAATTTTACTGCCCCTGAGTTCCATTGTTCAACTTGTGTTTATGGGAACTGGCCACAAAGCAGCGGGATTTCCTCAAGCCCTATACTGTTTCCATGGGCAACCCTAGCCTTTGGTCAATTCGTCTTCCTGATTGGAAATTAGAGTGACATGTGCCTGTCTGAACACCTAGGACTTGTCTCTCATTGTTCCTCATCCTTCCGCTTCATCCTCTGGACAAATTCCAAACTGTACGCAACAGGATGTTGACAGTGCTGACATCTCCAAGTGGGGAGACTGTTAGTAAAGACGCTGGAGGGGTGAACCCGAGCACCAGGAGATGAGGAGATGAGATGCCTTTTCCAAACTCTTCCCGATCAGATGGTATACCATCCTCTGGGTGTGACAGACATGTTTTAGCAGTAGGAAGAGTCCCATTCATGTAAGGAGAACACCAGGGCTTTTTCAAAATCAGTGTCTCCCCGAAACCCAAACTGGGGAAGTTTTTAAGCTACAGCTACACATATGTTCATTAAGGGCCTTGGGAAGTAGGCAGAGTCCAAACTTTAGATGATTGAAGTCTTCAGGGTCAGAAGCACTCACCACCAGCTTCCCTTAGGTTACACTTTAACTGTCATTGATAGATGATGTCAATAAAAATATCTATTCTTTTTCAGATTATTTCCCCTTATAGGTTATTGCAAAATGTTGAGTGTAGTTCCCTGTGCTATACAGTAGTTCCTTGTTGATGATCTATTTTATACATAGCAGTGTGTATGTGTTCATTCCAAACTGTTAATTTATCCCTCCTCCCACCTTTCCCCTTTGGTAATAATAAATTATAAGATTTTATACTTCTCAGAAATGGGGGAGCTGAAAGAGAGGTATCATTTTCAATGGAAAAGCATTTAAAACAAGATTGAAGGTTTAACCAAGATTATTAGATGTACATCCTTGGAAAGAAATCACTTCGTTTCTCTAATATTGACCTGACAAATAAGACAAACCTTTTCACTGAACTTGCTTATAAAAAGTGATGGAAATATCAAATGGAAGTGTTAAAAACATCTTATTTTACCCGAGCCTTATACACTGTTCTATGTTAACTACAGTTTGGCTCACACATCTGTTCATTGAGGTTACAATAGTCTCAATTTCTGTTACTGATCCTCCAGAGTGGACCCCAACAAGTGTCCCCCTGCCCAGTGTCATTGGGGCCAAGAGATCGAGACTGAGTTTGGTTCACAAGCAAAGGAAACTTTATATTTTGATCAGAGAATGGAGAGGTGAGAGCATGCACTACCCCGTGGGCTGTGGGCTGGGCTGCTGTGTAGAGATCCTGTCAGAGTCAGTGGGAGGGAGGGAGGCGGCGGAGCTCTCGAGGGCTGGGTTGGCTGTAGCTCAGGCTCTATATCGTGGAGTCTGCACTGGGCCCCAGGAGCTGAGGTGTCGACCCAGCCATTCTGCACTAGGAAATCTGGTCTGAAGTGCCGGGTGTGGAACCTCTGCATGCGGGACCCTAGGAGCACGTGAAATTAGACAAAGCACAAAGGATAAAAAAGGTTAGACTTGACTTTATTGCCCAGATTCTATTTTTATCTCCCAGGGATTTTTAATGGGCTTTGCTGGGGACAAACCCCTCCTCTGTCTTTTGTCCCGTTCCTCATTCTTGGAGTGCTGAGGGTGCAGACCCTTCTTCTGTAACTGCTGAGTGCTGAGTTGGGAGCCCTCATACCCTGGGGCGAGGGTCAGAGCTTCTCCCCAGCAGCCTCCCGGTGACGTTGATTGTCCCCAGGACCCCTGCCTCCCTGCTCGTCCACCTGAGCACCAGCATTGGAAGTGTTATAGATTCTAATGACCTTTAAGGGTCCAGGAAAGAGATGTGCAGAGACGCTGTGGGGGCCGGTTTCACCCCGCCCCACATTTGTTCGGCCACCTTAGGCTGACCGTTCTCTGCCAGCCTAGATGCTCTGACCAGTAGTCTGCGCTTTCTTCAATTAGGCCCCTGAATTAACGTACAAACAGCACCAGGTGTCAGAGCCCTGCCCGCTCAACTCCCAGACAGTCCAGGGTCAGTGGTGATCAAGGACCATGATGGCTACTGAGTCAACAGCCTTTTGAAGTAAACAGGAGTCCAGCCGGTCTTATTGGCCACCATCATCACGGTGTCTGTCGGCTTTTCTATGGTGACAGTGTGGTATACTGTTCCCCCGCCAAGATTATTAGCTCCCCTCTGGGTGCAGTAAGTCCTGCAAGCAGTAGTCTACTCTTTTGGGACACACTCTTGTTGTTTTATGAGAGAAACTCCAGGTCAAGTGATGTTCACACGAGTCGTCATGGTGCCCTGTTGCCCCCGGTTATCTCTCTGGATGTTGGAGTTGGAGGGCCTCCTCACTCGAGGTCGGTGTGCCCACGGAGCGAACCCTGCAACTTCAGGGCATGGTTGGTGGTTAGGATCACCACGTGGGGTCCTTTTCCCTTAGGAGGGAGGTGGCCTTTTGGGCTGCTGATTTCCAGGTTTTTAGATACCGCCAGTATCTTGGCCAGATGTGGCAGTGGGCCAAGCCCCTTAGTGACCGTAGTTTATCCTACCTGGATGGCATTCTTGCATTGTTCCATTTCAAGTGGTCCCAGTTTTTGCACTAATTCTCCAATGGCGATTCACCTTTCACCGGGAATGTAAAGGTCAAAGGGTTTAGCTAAATTAGGGAGTTCCAGGGCAAGGGTCTGAATTGACTGCTCTTTCCATTCTTGAAAGGCCACTTCTGGATTCTATTCAAAAGGATCATCATCTTTTCCTTTCAGTGTTTCATATAGAGGCCCAGCTAGTAGACTGTAGCTAGGGATCCAGAAGCAGCAAACCCTGGCCTCCCCAGGAACCCCTAAGCTGTCTTCTAGTTTTAGAAAGGGGTAAGGCTGAAAATGGTTTCTTCCCTTTCCTGGGATGGGCTTCTCTGACCTTCTGTGAGAATGAAGCCCAGGCAGGTCACCGCAGTCTGTGATATTTGAGCTTTTTCTTGGACAACTTCTATCCTTTATTGGCTTGGTAGTTCAGAGGCCTCCTTAGTAGGGCTGGTGATCAGAATGTCGTCTGCATATTGAAGGAGGGTTTCCTTTTCCAGAGGTAGAACTTTTAGGTCTTTAGCTAAGCTTTCCCCAAAGATGGTGTGGGAATTTTTGCACCCTTGGGGCCAGACGGCCCGGAAGTATTGTTTTAGTTGTATGTGGAGTCCTGCCACTCACAAGCCAAAATTTCTTGTGACTCTGGGACTAATGGAATACAAAAGAAGGCATCATTGAAGACTAATACAGAATACCATGTCCTGGTGGTTGGTAGAATGACCAGCAGGGTGTAGGAATTAGGAGCAACTGGAGGTATATCCTCGGTGGCTTCACTGACTGTCCTGACATCCTTTACCAGGTCCCCAGCAGCCCATGGGGCTCTCGTGGTCAGACCAATCCCAGAATATGGAGCTCACCTGGGCAGGTACCCCACCCCCACCCCAGCCCACGGGGCTCTCGTGGTCAGGCCCCTCCCAGGATACAGAGCTACCCTTGCAGGTACCGTGGCAGGGCTGGGCACACAGGAACCGTGCACATAGCCCTCATTGCAGAGCACCCCCAGCTCACCTGTCGCTCAGAGCTGACACAGAGCACCTCAGAGCAGGACTTGAACTAACAAACAGCAGCTGCGACAGGTCTGTGACCCTGGGCATCACTCCGTGAGGCCTCCCTCCACCTGGTCTTCCAGAGACTTCCACTGCACCCGGGGCACCAGGCCTCTGTCTCCAACCACCACCCACCCCTCCTCTGCCTGACTCCTGGGTTCCTCTCATTAGGAGAGGGTTTTCTTGAAGTTGTCTCCCACTCATGGGCCAGATAAAATGATTAGAAAACAAGCCAAAGCTGCAGCCCCTTGTCTATCCTGACTCTCAGGAGCCCACACCTGTTCCTTGGACCTGGCCGGTTCAGCAAGTTCCATTTTCTGCAACTGTGAGCCCCTGAGGGGTGATGATTGGCTGACCTGGGCAGCCTTACCGTGCCGGCCAGCCCTCCCCAGGTGTGCCTGGGTTGAGATCAATATAAATACCACTCCAGGCAGCAAGAGCCCCTGCAGCCGTGCCTGACGCCATTTTCTCTGCCCTGTCAGCAGTCTCGGGGCTGGGCTGGTGGGAGGGAGTGAGAGGCCACGGCTTTGTGGGTGGCCCAGTGTGAGTGGGGCTCTGCTGGACTTTCTGCAGCAGTTGCCAGGCTGCCACCTGCTAAAGAAGAGGATGTGTCACCCATACCTGCTGCTGGAATTTCTCCCTGGGCAGAGGTGAGGAAGGAAAAAAGCAGTGGGGGCAGGGACAGGACGGGTATCTCAGGCAGGGCAATGGAAATCTTCCAGAAGAGCACCCAGGGCCAGGACCATCCTGGCTGGCCTGCAGGCACCAAGTCGGCCGGCATGCTGTCACTCGTGTGGCTCTATGGCCCTTCCTCTAGGCTTTCAAGTCCTTGTATATATTCAGGTGTTTTACCTGGGACGGGTGGGAATAGTTCAGCAGCAACTGGCCTGGGGCTCAGCTCACGTTTACTCACAGATGCCTCGGCACGGTGCCCCAGCTTTGCAATGAGGACGCTTGTTGCGTGGGGGCTGCTGGCTGAATGGGAGACGATTCCCCACCACTGACCAACTTCAGAATTGTTTACAACTGGAGCAAGTGCCCTGATACGGTTTTCCTCTGTGTAACTGGTGGGTTCTGTGTTTTTTTTCTCTTTTTCGTTTTTGGTTCAAGGTAGATTTTATTCCTCTTTTTTGTATTTACAGATATAAGCATGGAAATAATTTATTCATATAAATACATGTATGTGCAGGGAATAATTGTTTTTTCTGTTTTATTTTTTAAATTTTATTTCTTTTTAATTTTGAATTTTATTTTATATTTTTATACAGCAGGTTCTTATTGGTTATCTATTTTATACATATAAATGTATACATGCCAATCCCAGTCTCTCAACTCCTCCCACCACCACCCCCCACCAGCTTTCCCCCCTTGTTGTCCATACGTTTGTTGTCTACATCTGTTGCTCTATTTATGCCTTGCAAAATGGTTAATCTGTACAGTTTTTCTAGGTTCCACATATATGCATGAATATACAAGATTTGTTTTTCTCTTTCTGACTTACTTCACTCTGTATGACAGTCTCTAGATCCATCGACGTCTCTACAAATGACCCAATTTCATTCCTTTTCATGGCTTAGTAATATTCCATTTTATATATGTACCACAGCTTTATGCATTCGTCTGTCTGTGGGCATTTAGGTTGCTTCCATTACCTCGATATTGTAAATAGTGATGCAATGAACATTGCGGTGAATGACTCTTTTGGATTTATGGTTTTGTCTGGGTATATGTCCAGTACTGGGATTGCTGTATCATATGGTAATTCTATTGTTAGTTTCTTAAGAAATTCCATATTGTTCTCCATAATGACTGTATCAATTTATATTCCCAACAATAGTGGGAGAGGGTTCCTTTTCTCCACACCCTTTCCAGCATTTTTTGTTTGTAGATTTTCAATGATGCCTATTCTACCAGGTGTGAGGTGATACCTCATTGTTGAATCCATTTCGTTGAGCAAGGGGTAGCTCTTGTCTATTACATATTTGGCTTATGGAACGGTATCTGTGCTAATTTCAAACTCTGCTTTTATGCAGCACCCCAACTCACCTTCCCCCTTAAGCAGGCATAAGTTGGTTTTCTAAATTTGAGACCCTGTTCTGTTTTGTAATTCAGTTCATGTGTAGCCAAGTTCACATTCCGTGTATTAGTGATACCTTATGATGTTTCTTTTTCTGTGTGACTTATTTCACTTAGAATCATCGTGCCTCAATCCACTCATTATGCTGGTACGGGCCTGGTGACATAGATTTCATTGCTGAGTGGTATTCTGTTGTACATAAGTACCGCAACTTCTTTATCCATTATTTGCTCTCTGGGATATTTAACTTGTGCCGTAGAAGAGATTCCTGTAAAAAGAGCCGTCCCAAATTTTGGGGTGGCTGTGTCTTTTTGATATTAATTTCCCTAAGCTATAGGACCATAAGTGGAAGTGCCCTAGGCTCTGTTGCTTTGTTTTTTAGATGTTTCAGGAAACACCATACACTTCTCCCGAGTGTCTGTTGGCAATTTACATCCCGCCCATCAGCATAACAAGGCTCCCAGTTCTCCATGGCCTGTCCTGCCTTTCTGGATTTTACACTTTATTCTGATGGCCCTTTTGACCGGGGGGAAGTGAGACTTCATTGTAGTGCAGATTTCCTTTGCAAGCTTGCTTGGTTGGCCAAAAAGGGCGTATGCGTTTTTTCCTGAATATATTCAGGAAAAAACGCATACGCCCTTTTTGGCCAAGTGCATCATTGTGGACGTTCTGCCTCTTTTCCTATGCTTTCAATGCAATTCCAGTCTACCTCCTGAAATCGGTTTCCTGCAATTCTGCCCCGCTTTCAAGTCCTCTTGGCAGCCTTACTTCAGTATATTTTTGGACGATAGCTGTCATTTATAACTCTGCAGGTTTGTGAATTACAGTGCCCCTGAGCTCCTTTCTTCAACTCACTTTCTTGTGAGCTGGCCGCAACACCGCAGGATGGCTTCAGGCCCTAATCTGGTTCCGGCACGGCACGCTGAGCCTTTGGTTAATTCCTCTTCCTGGTGGGAAATGAGAGTTAAATTTGCCCGTCCAGACACCTCCAGCTAGTCTCTCATTGGTTCTCCCTATTCCTGTTCATCTTCCGCAGAAATTGCAAACTGGGCCAAACAGGAGGTTAAAGGCACTGACTCTCCAAGTCGGGAGAGTGTTAGTAAAGCGTCTGGAATGTTGCACCCGAGTACCAGGGGAGGAAAACTGAGACATATTTGAACACGTCTCCCGATCACACGGTTGATCATACTCTGGGTTCCACATGCATGTTTTAGCTGAAGGAAGAATACCTTAAACCTGAAGAGTTGAGACCCGTGGAATGGGTACCATGCAATATGACTTCAAAGGGTCTTCATTTGCTCACCGAACCTCTCCAATCCTATCACTGCTGCGTTTATGCCCCTGTACACACTGCTTGATTCTCTTTCGGAGACATAGCAATCCATAGGTTTTAAGATACTTACTAGTCAGGTACATTCTTAGGCGTTTAATATGGGGTGTTGAGTCCATTTCGTTGAGCAAGGAGTAGCTCTTGTCTATTCCATATTTGGCTTAAGGAACTTTATCTGTGCTCATTTCAATCTCTGGTTTTATGCAGCACCCCAACTCACCTTTCCCCTTAAGCAAGCATAAGTTGGTTTTCTAAATTTGAGACCCTGTTCTGTTTTGTAATTCAGTTCCTGTGTAGCCAAGTTTACATTCCGTGTATTACTGATATCTTATGATGTTTCTTTTTCTGTGTGACTTATTTCAGTTAGAATCATCGTACCTGAATCCACTCATTATGCTGCTACGGGCCTGATGACATAGATTTCATTGCTGAGTGATACTGCATTGTACGTAAGTACCACAAGCTTCTTTATCCATTTTTCACTTTCTGCTGATATTGAACTTGTACTGTAAACGAGGTTCTTGTAAACAGAGGCGTCCCAAACTTTGGGGTGGCTGTGTCTTTTTGATTTTAATTTCCCTAAGCTATAGGACCATAAGTGGAAGTGCCCTAGGCTCTGTTGCTTTGTTTTTTAGATGTTTCAGGAAACACCATACACTTCTCCCGAGTGTCTGTTGGCAATTTACATCCCGCCCATCAGCATAACAAGGCTCCCAGTTCTCCATGGCCTGTCCTGCCTTTCTGGATTTTACACTTTTTTCAGATGGCCCTTTTGACCGGGGGGAAGTGAGACTTCATTGTAGTGCAGATTTCCTTTGCAAGCTTGCTTGGTTGGCCAAAAAGGGCGTATGCGTTTTTTCCTGAATATATTCAGGAAAAAACGCATACGCCCTTTTTGGCCAAGTGCATCATTGTGGACGTTCTGCCTCTTTTCCTATGCTTTCAATGCAATTCCAGTCTACCTCCTGAAATCGGTTTCCTGCAATTCTGCCCCGCTTTCAAGTCCTCTTGGCAGCCTTACTTCAGTATATTTTTGGACGATAGCTGTCATTTATAACTCTGCAGGTTTGTGAATTACAGTGCCCCTGAGCTCCTTTCTTCAACTCGCTTTCTTGTGAGCCTGGCCGCAACACCGCAGGATGGCTTCAGGCCCTAATCTGGTTCCGGCACGGCACGCTGAGCCTTTGGTTATTTCCTCTTCCTGGTGGGAAATGAGAGTTAAATTTGCCCGTCCAGACACCTCCAGCTAGTCTCTCATTGGTTCTCGCTATTCCTGTTCATCTTCCGCAGAAATTGCAAACTGGGCCAAACAGGAGGTTAAAGGCGCTGACTCTCCAAGTGGGGAGAGTGTTAGTAAAGCGTCTGGAATGTTGCACCCGAGTACCAGGGGAGGAAAACTGAGACATATTTGAACACGTCTCCCGTTCACACGGTTGATCATACTCTGGGTTCCACATGCATGTTTTAGCTGAAGGAAGAATACCTTAAACCTGGAGAGTTGAGACCCGTGGAATGGGTACCATGCAATATGACTTCAAAGGGTCTTCATTTGCTCACCGAACCTCTCCAATCCTATCACTGCTGCGTTTATGCCCCTGTACACATGCTTGATTCTCTTTCGGAGACATAGCAATCCATAGGTTTTAAGATACTTACTAGTCAGGTACATTCTTAGGCGTTTAATATGGGTGTTGAGTCCATTTCGTTGAGCAAGGAGTAGCTCTTGTCTATTCCATATTTGGCTTAAGGAACTTTATCTGTGCTCATTTCAATCTCTGGTTTTATGCAGCACCCCAACTCACCTTTCCCCTTAAGCAAGCATAAGTTGGTTTTCTAAATTTGAGACCCTGTTCTGTTTTGTAATTCAGTTCCTGTGTAGCCAAGTTTACATTCCGTGTATTAGTGATATCTTATGATGTTTCTTTTTCTGTGTGACTTATTTCAGTTAGAATCATCATACCTGAATCCACTCATTATGCTGCTACGGGCCTGATGACATAGATTTCATTGCTGAGTGATATTGCATTGTACGTAAGTACCACAACTTCTTTATCCATTTTTCACTTTCTGTGATATTGAACTTGTACGGTAAACGAGGTTCTTGTAAACAGAGGCGTCCCAAACTTTGGGGTGGCTGTGTCTTTTTGATTTTAATTTCCCTAAGCTATAGGACCATAAGTGGAAGTGCCCTAGGCTCTGTTGCTTTGTTTTTTAGATGTTTCAGGAAACACCATACACTTCTCCAGAGTGGCTGTTGGCAATTTACATCCCGCCCATCAGCATAACAAGGCTCCCAGTTCTCCATGGCCTGTCCTGCCTTTCTGGATTTTACACTTTTTTCAGATGGCCCTTTTGACCAGGGGGAAGTGAGACTTCATTGTAGTGCAGATTTCCTTTGCAAGCTTGCTTGGTTGGCCAAAAAGTGCGTATGCGTTTTTTCCTGAATATATTCAGGAAAAAACGCATACGCCCTTTTTGGCCAAGTGCATCATTGTCGAGGTTCTGACTCTCTTCATATGTTTTCAATGCAATTCCAGTCTACCTCCTGAAATCGGTTTCCTGCAATTCTGCCTTGCTTTCAATGCCTCTTCATAGCCTTACCTCAATATATTTTTTGAAAATAGTTGGCCTTTATAACTCTGCAGGTTTTTGAATTGCAGTGGCCCTTAGCTCCATTTTTTCAGCTCTTATTTTTGTGGATCTTGCCCCATAACCACAGGATTCCTTGAAGCCCTATTTTTCTTCTGGGGCACCTTGCTGTGCCTTTGGTTAATTCTTCTTACTGATGTGAAATTAGAGTGACATGTGCCCATTGAAAACCGCTACAGCTAGTTTCTCACTGGTTCCCCCTATTCCCATTCATCCTCTGCACTAACTGCAGACTGTGCGATACCAGAACTTAAAGGCATTGACTCTCCATGTGGGGATGTTGTTAGTAAAGCGGCTGGAATGTCGATCCGGAGCCCCAGGAGAGGAAAAATGAGGTGCGTTTTAGAAACCTTTCCCGATCATATGGTATACCAGTCGCTGGGTTTCCCAAGCATGGTTTAGCTGTAGGAAGATTCCCTTCAACCTGGAGTGTTGGGACCCTTGGACTGAGTAGCATGAAGTATTGCATTAAACTTTCGGCAGTTGCTCACCAAAGCTCACCAATCCTCGTCAGCCCCAAGTGTCCAGCCTTATGTCTTATCCAGCTGTGGGTTTATATGTGGTCAATCCAGGTTGCATCACAGCCCCTGAGCGAATTTTGTAAGAATTTTTCTCTCTTTCATTGTTTCAGCGTTTTGTTTTTAAAATTTATTTCTATAATGGGGTTTAGCTCCTTTTCACTGCTGTGTTTGTGCCGCTCTGCACACACTTGATTCCCTTATGGAGATATATCAATACATGGGTTTTAAGATTCTATTACTCAGATATATTTCTCTGCGGTGTATAGGGTGTGTTGAGGCCAGTTCATTGAGCAAGGTGTAGATCTTGTCTAATACCTATTTGGTTTATTGAACGGTATCTGTGCTAATTTCAAACTCTGGTTTTATGCATCACCCCACCTCTCCTTTCCCCTTAAGCTGACATAAGTGTGTTTTCTAAATGTGAGACACTGTTCTGTTCTGTAATTCATTTCTTGTGCAGCCATATTTACCCTCCCTCTATAAGTGATATCTTATGATATGTTTCTTTTTCTGTTTGACTTATTTCAAGTAGTATTATCGGACCTAAATCCACTCTTTATCCTTCTACTAGCCTTATTACATTGATTTCATGGTGAAGAGATATTCCATTGTACATAAGTACCACATCTTCTTTATCCATTGTTCTCTTTCCTGGGATATTTAAGGTGTACTGAAGTTGAGGTTCTTGTAAACAGAGTAGCCCTAAACTGTGGTGTGCTTGTGTCTTGTTGATTTTTAGACTTCCCTAGATATACTCCCATGATTGGAAGTGTCCTATGCTCTGTAGCTCTGTTTTTTAGATGATTTAGGAACCACCATACACTTCTCCAGAGTGGCTCTCGGCAGTTCACACACTGCCCATCAGCGTATAAAGGCTCCCTGTTCTCCATGGCCTGTCCTGCATTTCTGGTTTTTACAATTTTTTAGGATGGCCCTTTTGACCGGTGGGAAGTGAGACTTCTTTGTTGTGCACATTTGCATTGCTTGCTTGCTTCGTTGCCCATAAAGTGCGTATGCGTTTTTTCCTGGATATAATCAGGAAAAAACGCATACGCCCTTTTGGGCCAACTGCATCATTGTCGAAATTCTGCCGCTTTTCATGTGCGTTAAAGACGAGTCCAATCTATCTCTTGAAATCTGTTTCTTGCAATTCTGTCTTGCATTCAGATCCTCTTCTTTGCCTTACCTCAACATATTTTTGGACGTTAGTTTTCATTTATAACTCTGCAGGTTTGTGAATTGCAGTGACCCTGAGCTCCATTTTTTAAGTTGCTCTTTTGTGAGCTGGCCTCAAACCCGCAGGATTGCTTCAGGCCCTATTTTGGCTCCGGCGAGGCAGGCTGAGCCTTTCTTTAATTCTTATTCTTAATGGGAAATTAGAGTGATATGTGCCCGTCCAAACCCCTACAACTATTCTCTCATTGGTTCCCCCTCTTCCCGTTCATCCTCCTCACAATTTGCAAAATGTGTGAAACAGAAGTTTAAATGTGCTGATTCTCCAAGTGGGGAGATTCTAAGTAGCGTGGCTGGAATGGTGAACAGGAGCACCAGGAGAGGATAAATGAGGTGCATTTTAGACACATCTCCCGATCACATGGTGTACAGTCCTCTGGGTTTTCCATGCATGTTTTAGCTGTAGGAAGATCCCTTGAACCTGCAGATTTGGGACCCATTGAATGGGTACCAGGTAGTATTACTTTAAAGGGTGTGCATTTCCTCACCCAACCTCACATTTCTCTTAGCGCAAACAGTTTCCAGCCTTATGTCTCATCCTGCTGTGGGTCTAGATGTGTTCAATCCATGTTGCATCACCGTCCCTGAGGAAAAGTTGTAAGAGGTTTTCTCTGTCTCTCTGTCATTTATTTTTTTCAATTTATTACTATATTGGTTACAGCTGATTTTCAAAGCTCTGTTTCTTGCTGCTGTACATCCACTTGATTCACGTACAGAGAGACATCAATAAATTCTTTTTCAGATTCTTACCAGTCGTATATATTCTTTTCCGGTGACTTGAGTGTGCTGAGTGCAGTTCTTTTAGCTACCGTGTAGGCCTTGTTGATTATCAGTTTGGTATTTGGAATGGTATCTTTGCTAATTTCAACCTCCTGGATGATGCCTCACCCCTCCCCACCTTTCCCGTTTAGCAGCCTTATGTGTGTTTTCTACATATTTGACTATGTTTTTGTTTTGTAATTTATTTCATGTGTAGCCATTTTGGATTCCACCTTTAAGTGATATCTTATGATATGTGTCTTTTTCTTTTTGAATTCTGTCACTTAGAATGATCATACGTAACTCCTCCGGAGTTGTTACAACTGGCCATATTTCATTGATTTCCAGGCTGAATAATATTCCACTCTACCTAAGTACCACATCTCTATCCATTTTTTCCCTCCAGAGACATTTAAGTTATATCCTAGTCGAGGATCTTTTAAACAGAGAGGGGGTAAACATTGGGGTGCCTGTGTCCTCTCGATTTTTGTTTTTCCCAAGATATACGCCCATGAGTGCAAGTGCCCTATGCTCTGTAGCTCATTTTTTAGATGCTTTAGTAAACACAATACACTTCTCCAGAATGGCCGTTGGCAATATACATTTCCACTATAAGTCTCACAGGGCTCCCTCTTCTCGTTGCCCTGTCCTGCATTTCTGTTGTTTACGCTTTATGAGGATGGCTCTTCTGACTGATGCGAAGTGATATCTTTTGTAGTATTGACTTCCAGTGCCCACCTGTTTGGTTGGCTAAAAAAGTGTATGCCCTTTTCTTGAATATATACAGAAAAAACGCATACACCCTTTTTGGCCAACTGCAATGTTGGCAATGTTCAGCTCCTTTTCTTGTGCTTAATGGCGAGTCCTTTCTACCTCCTCAAATCCCTTTCCTGCCATTCTCCCTTGCTTACAAGTCCTTTTCTCTGACTTTCCTCAAGACATTTTTCAGTGATGGATATTTTCAACTCTGCAGTTTGTGAATTTTACTGCCCCTGAGTTCCATTGTTCAACTTGTGTTTATGGGAACTGGCCACAAAGCAGCGGGATTTCCTCAAGCCCTATACTGTTTCCATGGGCAACCCTAGCCTTTGGTCAATTCATCTTCCTGATTGGAAATTAGAGTGACATGTGCCTGTCTGAACACCTAGGACTTGTCTCTCATTGTTCCTCATCCTTCCGCTTCATCCTCTGGACAAATTCCAAACTGTACGCAACAGGATGTTGACAGTGCTGACATCTCCAAGTGGGGAGACTGTTAGTAAAGACGCTGGAGGGGTGAACCCGAGCACCAGGAGATGAGGAGATGAGATGCCTTTTCCAAACTCTTCCTGATCAGACGGTATACCATCCTCTGGGTGTGACAGACATGTTTTAGCAGTAGGAAGAGTCCCATTCATGTAAGGAGAACACCAGGGCTTTTTCAAAATCAGTGTCTCCCCGAAACCCAAACTGGGGAAGTTTTTAAGCTACGGCTACACATATGTTCATTAAGGGCCTTGGGAAGTAGGCAGAGTCCAAACTTTAGATGATTGAAGTCTTCAGGGTCAGAAGCACTCACCACCAGCTTCCCTTAGGCTACACTTTAACTGTCATTGATAGATGATGTCAATAAAAATATCTATTCTTTTTCAGATTATTTCCCCTTATAGGTTATTGCAAAATGTTGAGTGTAGTTCCCTGTGCTATACAGTAGTTCCTTGTTGATGATCTATTTTATACATAGCAGTGTGTATGTGTTAATTCCAAACTGTTAATTTATCCCTCCTCCCACCTTTCCCCTTTGGTAATAATAAATTATAAGATTTTATACTTCTCAGAAATGGGGGAGCTGAAAGAGAGGTATCATTTTCAATGGAAAAGCATTTAAAACAAGATTGAAGGTTTAACCAAGATTATTAGATGTACATCCTTGGAAAGAAATCACTTCGTTTCTCTAATATTGACCTGACAAATAAGACAAACCTTTTCACTGAACTTGCTTATAAAAAGTGATGGAAATATCAAATGGAAGTGTTAGAAACATCTTATTTTACCCGAGCCTTATACACTGTTCTATGTTAACTACAGTTTGGCTCACACATCTGTTCATTGAGGTTACAATAGTCTCAATTTCTGTTACTGATCCTCCAGAGTGGACCCCAACAAGTGTCCCCCTGCCCAGTGTCATTGGGGCCAACAGATCGAGACTGAGTTTGGTTCACAAGCAAAGGAAACTTTATATTTTGATCAGAGAATGGAGAGGTGAGAGCATGCACTACCCCGTGGGCTGTGGGCTGGGCTGCTGTGTAGAGATCCTGTCAGAGTCAGTGGGAGGGAGGGAGGCGGCGGAGCTCTCGAGGGCCAGGTTGGCTGTAGCTCAGGCTCTATATCGTGGAGTCTGCACTGGGCCCCAGGAGCTGAGGTGTCGACCCAGCCATTCTGCACTAGGAAATCTGGTCTGAAGTGCCGGGTGTGGAACCTCTGCATGCGGGACCCTAGGAGCACGTGAAATTAGACAAAGCACAAAGGATAAAAAGGTTAGACTTGACTTTATTGCCCAGATTCTATTTTTATCTCCCAGGGATTTTTAATGGGCTTTGCTGGGGACAAACCCCTCCTCTGCCTTTTGTCCCGTTCCTCATTCTTGGAGTGCTGAGGGTGCAGACCCTTCTTCTGTAACTGCTGAGTGCTGAGTTGGGAGCCCTCATACCCTGGGGCGAGGCTCAGAGCTTCTCCCCAGCAGCCTCCCGGTGACGTTGATTGTCCCCAGGACCCCTGCCTCCCTGCTCGTCCACCTGAGCACCAGCATTGGAAGTGTTATAGATTCTAATGACCTTTAAGGGTCCAGGAAAGAGATGTGCAGAGACGCTGTGGGGGCCGGTTTCACCCCGCCCCACATTTGTTCGGCCACCTTAGGCTGACCGTCTCTGCCAGCCTAGATGCTCTGACCAGTAGTCTGCGCTTTCTTCAATTAGGCCCCTGAATTAACGTACAAACAGCACCAGGTGTCAGAGCCCTGCCCGCTCAACTCCCAGACAGTCCAGGGTCAGTGGTGACCAAGGACCATGATGGCTACTGAGTCAACAGCCTTTTGAAGTAAACAGGAGTCCAGCCGGTCTTATTGGCCACCATCATCACGGTGTCTGTAGGCTTTTCTATGGTGACAGTGTGATATACAGTTCCCCGCCAAGATTATTAGCTCCCCTCTGGGTGCAGTAAGTCCTGCAAGCAGTAGTCTACTCTTTTGGGACACACTCTTGTTGTTTTATGAGAGAAACTCCAGGTCAAGTGATGTTCACACGAGTCGTCATGGTGCCCTGTTGCCCCCGGTTATCTCTCTGGATGTTGGAGTTGGAGGGCCTCCTCACTCAAGGTCGGTGTGCCCACGGAGCGAACCCTGCAACTTCAGGGCATGGTTGGTGGTTAGGATCACCACGTGGGGTCCTTTTCCCTTAGGAGGGAGGTGGCCTTTTGGGCTGCTGATTTCCAGGTTTTTAGATACCGCCAGTATCTTGGCCAGATGTGGCAGTGGGCCAAGCCCCTTAGCTGACCGTAGTTTATCCTACCTGGATGGCATTCTTGCATTGTTCCATTTCAAGTGGTCCCAGTTTTTGCACTAATTCTCCAATGGCGATTCACCTTTCACCGGGAATGTAAAGGTCAAAGGGTTTAGCTAAATTAGGGAGTTCCAGGCAAGGGTCTGAATTGACTGCTCTTTCCATTCTTGAAAGGCCACTTCTGGATTCTATTCAAAAGGATCATCATCTTTTCCTTTCAGTGTTTCATATAGAGGCCCAGCTAGTAGACTGTAGTTAGGGATCCAGAAGCAGCAAACCCTGGCCTCCCCAGGAACCCCTAAGCTGTCTTCTAGTTTTAGAAAGGGGTAAGGCTGAAAATGGTTTCTTCCCTTTCCTGGGATGGGCTTCTCTGACCTTCTGTGAGAATGAAGCCCAGGCAGGTCACCGCAGTCTGTGATATTTGAGCTTTTTCTTGGACAACTTCTATCCTTTATTGGCTTGGTAGTTCAGAGGCCTCCTTAGTAGGGCTGGCGATCAGAATGTCGTCTGCATATTGAAGGAGGGTTTCCTTTTCCAGAGGTAGAACTTTTAGGTCTTTAGCTAAGCTTTCCCCAAAGATGGTGTGGGAATTTTTGCACCCTTGGGGCCAGAACGGCCCGGAAGTATTGTTTTAGTTGTATGTTGAGTCCTGCCACTCACAAGCCAAAATTTCTTGTGACTCTGGGACTAATGGAATACAAAAGAAGGCATCATTGAAGACTAATACAGAATACCATGTCCTGGTGGTTGGTAGAATGACCAGCAGGGTGTAGGAATTAGGAGCAACTGGAGGTATATCCTCGGTGGCTTCACTGACTGTCCTGACATCCTTTACCAGGTCCCCAGCAGCCCATGGGGCTCTCGTGGTCAGACCAATCCCAGAATATGGAGCTCACCTGGGCAGGTACCCCACCCCCACCCCAGCCCACGGGGCTCTCATGGTCAGGCCCCTCCCAGGATACAGAGCTACCCTTGCAGGTACCGTGGCAGGGCTGGGCACACAGGAACCGTGCACATAGCCCTCATTGCAGAGCACCCCCAGCTCACCTGTCGCTCAGAGCTGACACAGAGCACCTCAGAGCAGGACTTGAACTAACAAACAGCAGCTGCGACAGGTCTGTGACCCTGGGCATCACTCCGTGAGGCCTCCCTCCACCTGGTCTTCCAGAGACTTCCACTGCACCCGGGGCACCAGGCCTCTGTCTCCAACCACCACCCACCCCTCCTCTGCCTGACTCCTGGGTTCCTCTCATTAGGAGAGGGTTTTCTTGAAGTTGTCTCCCACTCATGGGCCAGATAAAATGATTAGAAAACAAGCCAAAGCTGCAGCCCCTGTCTATCCTGACTCTCAGGAGCCCACACCTGTTCCTTGGACCTGGCCGGTTCAGCAAGTTCCATTTTCTGCAACTGTGAGCCCCTGAGGGGTGATGATTGGCTGACCTGGGCAGCCTTACCGTGCCGGCCAGCCCTCCCCAGGTGTGCCTGGGTTGAGATCAATATAAATACCACTCCAGGCAGCAAGAGCCCCTGCAGCCGTGCCTGACGCCATTTTCTCTGCCCTGTCAGCAGTCTCGGGGCTGGGCTGGTGGGAGGGAGTGAGAGGCCACGGCTTTGTGGGTGGCCCAGTGTGAGTGGGGCTCTGCTGGACTTTCTGCAGCAGTTGCCAGGCTGCCACCTGCTAAAGAAGAGGATGTGTCACCCATACCTGCTGCTGGAATTTCTCCCTGGGCAGAGGTGAGGAAGGAAAAAAGCAGTGGGGGCAGGGACAGGACGGGTATCTCAGGCAGGGAAATGGAAATCTTCCAGAAGAGCACCCAGGGCCAGGACCATCCTGGCTGGCCTGCAGGCACCAAGTCGGCCGGCATGCTGTCACTCGTGTGGCTCTATGGCCCTTCCTCTAGGCTTTCAAGTCCTTGTATATATTCAGGTGTTTTACCTGGGACGGGTGGGAATAGTTCAGCAGCAACTGGCCTGGGGCTCAGCTCACGTTTACTCACAGATGCCTCGGCACGGTGCCCCAGCTTTGCAATGAGGACGCTTGTTGCGTGGGGGCTGCTGGCTGAATGGGAGACGATTCCCCACCACTGACCAACTTCAGAATTGTTTACAACTGGAGCAAGTGCCCTGATACGGTTTTCCTCTGTGTAACTGGTGGGTTCTGTGTTTTTTTTCTCTTTTCGTTTTTGGTTCAAGGTAGATTTTATTCCTCTTTTTTGTATTTACAGATATAAGCATGGAAATAATTTATTCATATAAATACATGTATGTGCAGGGAATAATTGTTTTTTTCTGTTTTATTTTTTAAATTTTATTTCTTTTTAATTTTGAATTTTATTTTATATTTTTATACAGCAGGTTCTTATTGGTTATCTATTTTATACATATAAATGTATACATGCCAATCCAGTCTCTCAACTCCTCCCACCACCACCCCCCCAACAGCTTTCCCCCCTTGTTGTCCATACGTTTGTTGTCTACATCTGTTGCTCTATTTATGCCTTGCAAAATGGTTAATCTGTACAGTTTTTCTAGGTTCCACATATATGCATGAATATACAAGATTTGTTTTTCTCTTTCTGACTTACTTCACTCTGTATGACAGTCTCTAGATCCATCGACGTCTCTACAAATGACCCAATTTCATTCCTTTTCATGGCTTAGTAATATTCCATTTTATATATGTACCACAGCTTTATGCATTCGTCTGTCTGTGGGCATTTAGGTTGCTTCCATTACCTCGATATTGTAAATAGTGATGCAATGAACATTGCGGTGAATGACTCTTTTTGATTTATGGTTTTGTCTGGGTATATGTCCAGTACTGGGATTGCTGTATCATATGGTAATTCTATTGTTAGTTTCTTAAGAAATTCCATATTGTTCTCCATAATGACTGTATCAATTTATATTCCCAACAATAGTGGAAGAGGGTTCCTTTTCTCCACACCCTTTCCAGCATTTTTTGTTTGTAGATTTTCTATGATGCCTATTCTACCAGGTGTGAGGTGATACCTCATTGTTGAATCCATTTCGTTGAGCAAGGGGTAGGCTCTTGTCTATTACATATTTGGCTTATGGAACGGTATCTGTGCTAATTTCAAACTCTGCTTTTATGCAGCACCCCAACTCACCTTCCCCTTAAGCAGGCATAAGTTGGTTTTCTAAACTTGAGACCCTGTTCTGTTTTGTAATTCAGTTCATGTGTAGCCAAGTTCACATTCCGTGTATTAGTGATACATTATGATGTTTCTTTTTCTGTGTGACTTATTTCACTTAGAATCATCGTGCCTCAATCCACTCATTATGCTGGTACGGGCCTGGTGACATAGATTTCATTGCTGAGTGTATTCTGTTGTTACATAAGTACCGCAACTTCTTTATCCATTATTTGCTCTCTGGGATATTTAACTTGTGCCGTAGAAGAGATTCCTGTAAAAAGAGCCGTCCCAAATTTTGGGGTGGCTGTGTCTTTTGATATTAATTTCCCTAAGCTATAGGACCATAAGTGGAAGTGCCCTAGGCTCTGTTGCTTTGTTTTTTAGATGTTTCAGGAAACACCATACACTTCTCCCGAGTGTCTGTTGGCAATTTACATCCCGCCCATCAGCATAACAAGGCTCCCAGTTCTCCATGGCCTGTCCTGCCTTTCTGGATTTTACACTTTTTTCAGATGGCCCTTTTGACCGGGGGGAAGTGAGACTTCATTGTAGTGCAGATTTCCTTTGCAAGCTTGCTTGGTTGGCCAAAAAGGGCGTATGCGTTTTTTCCTGAATATATTCAGGAAAAAACGCATACGCCCTTTTTGGCCAAGTGCATCATTGTGGACGTTCTGCCTCTTTCCTATGCTTTCAATGCAATTCCAGTCTACCTCCTGAAATCGGTTTCCTGCAATTCTGCCCCGCTTTCAAGTCCTCTTGGCAGCCTTACTTCAGTATATTTTTGGACGATAGCTGTCATTTATAACTCTGCAGGTTTGTGAATTACAGTGCCCCTGAGCTCCTTTCTTCAACTCGCTTTCTTGTGAGCTGGCCGCAACACCGCAGGATGGCTTCAGGCCCTAATCTGGTTCCGGCACGGCACGCTGAGCCTTTGGTTAATTCCTCTTCCTGGTGGGAAATGAGAGTTAAATTTGCCCGTCCAGACACCTCCAGCTAGTCTCTCATTGGTTCTCGCTATTCCTGTTCATCTTCCGCAGAAATTGCAAACTGGGCCAAACAGGAGGTTAAAGGCGCTGACTCTCCAAGTCGGGAGAGTGTTAGTAAAGCGTCTGGAATGTTGCACCCGAGTACCAGGGTACGAAAACTGAGACATATTTGAACACGTCTCCCGATCACATGGTTGATCATACTCTAGGTTCCACATGCATGTTTTAGCTGAAGGAAGAATACCTTAAACCTGGAGAATTAAAACCCGTGGAATGGGTACCATGCAATATGACTTCAAAGGGTCTTCATTTGCTCACCGAACCTCTCCAATCCTATCACTGCTGCGTTTATGCCCCTGTACACATGCTTGATTCTCTTTCGGAGACATAGCAATCCATAGGTTTTAAGATACTTACTAGTCAGGTACATTCTTAGGCGTTTAATATGCGGTGTTGAGTCCATTTCGTTGAGCAAGGAGTAGCTCTTGTCTATTCCATATTTGGCTTAAGGAACTTTATCTGTGCTCATTTCAATCTCTGGTTTTATGCAGCACCCCAACTCACCTTTCCCCTTAAGCAAGCATAAGTTGGTTTTCTAAATTTGAGACCCTGTTCTGTTCTGTAATTCAGTTCCTGTGTAGCCAAGTTTACATTCCGTGTATTACTGATATCTTATGATGTTTCTTTTTCTGTGTGACTTATTTCAGTTAGAATCATCATACCTGAATCCACTCATTGTGCTGCTACGGGCCTGATGACATAGATTTCATTGCTGAGTGATACTGCATTGTACGTAAATACCACAACTTCTTTATCCATTTTTCACTTTCTGCGATATTGAACTTGTACTGTAAACGAGGTTCTTGTAAACAGAGCCGTCCCAAACTTTGGGGTGGCTGTGTCTTTTTGATTTTAATTTCCCTAAGCTATAGGACCATAAGTGGAAGTGCCCTAGGCTCTGTTGCTTTGTTTTTTTAGATGTTTCAGGAAACACCATACACTTCTCCCGAGTGTCTGTTGGCAATTTACATCCCGCCCATCAGCATAACAAGGCTCCCAGTTCTCCATGGCCTGTCCTGCCTTTCTGGATTTTACACTTTTTTCAGATGGCCCTTTTGACCGGGGGAAGTGAGACTTCATTGTAGTGCAGATTTCCTTTGCAAGCTTGCTTGGTTGGCCAAAAAGGGCGTATGCGTTTTTTCCTGAATATATTCAGGAAAAACGCATACGCCCTTTTTGGCCAAGTGCATCATTGTGGACGTTCTGCCTCTTTTCCTATGCTTTCAATGCAATTCCAGTCTACCTCCTGAAATCGGTTTCCTGCAATTCTGCCCCGCTTTCAAGTCCTCTTGGCAGCCTTACTTCAGTATATTTTTGGACGATAGCTGTCATTTATAACTCTGCAGGTTTGTGAATTACAGTGCCCCTGAGCTCCTTTCTTCAACTCGCTTTCTTTTGACGTGGCCGCAACACCGCAGGATGGCTTCAGGCCCTAATCTGGTTCCGGCACGGCACGCTGAGCCTTTGGTAATTTCCTCTTCCTGGTGGGAAATGAGAGTTAAATTTGCCCGTCCAGACACCTCCAGCTAGTCTCTCATTGGTTCTCGCCTATTCCTGTTCATCTTCCGCAGAAAATTGCAAACTGGGCCAAACAGGAGGTTAAAGGCGCTGACTCTCCAAGTGGGGAGAGTGTTAGTAAAGCGTCTGGAATGTTGCACCCGAGTACCAGGGGAGGAAAACTGAGACATATTTGAACACGTCTCCCGTTCACACTGGTTGATCATACTCGGGTTCCACATGCATGTTTTAGCTGAAGGAAGAATACCTTAAACCTGGAGAGTTGAGAACCCGTGTAATGGGTACCATGCAATATGACTTCAAAGGGTCTTCATTTGCTCACCGAACCTCTCCAATCCTATCACTGCTGCGTTTATGCCCCTGTACACATGCTTGATTCTCTTTCGGAGACATAGCAATCCATAGGTTTTAAGATACTTACTAGTCAGGTACATTCTTAGGCGTTTAATATGCGGTGTTGAGTCCATTTCGTTGAGCAAGGAGTAGCTCTTGTCTATTCCATATTTGGCTTAAGGAACTTTATCTGTGCTCATTTCAATCTCTGGTTTTATGCAGCACCCCAACTCACCTTTCCCCTTAAGCAAGCATAAGTTGGTTTTCTAAATTTGAGACCCTGTTCTGTTTGGAATTCAGTTCCTGTGTAGCCAAGTTTACATTCCGTGTATTAGTGATATCTTATGATGTTTCTTTTTCTGTGTGACTTATTTCAGTTAGAATCATCGTACCTGAATCCACTCATTGTGCTGCTAAGGGCCTGATGACATAGATTTCATTGCTGAGTGATACTGCATTGTACGTAAGTACCACAACTTCTTTATCCATTTTTCACTTTCTGCGATGTTGAACTTGTACTGTAAACGAGGTTCTTGTAAACAGAGGCGTTCCAAACTTTGGGGTGGCTGTGTCTTTTTGATTTTAATTTCCCTAAGCTATAGGACCATAAGTGGAAGTGCCCTAGGCTCTGTTGCTTTGTTTTTTAGATGTTTCAGGAAACACCATACACTTCTCCCGAGTGTCTGTTGGCAATTTACATCCCGCCCATCAGCATAACAAGGCTCCCAGTTCTCCATGGCCTGTCCTGCCTTTCTGGATTTTACACTTTTTTCAGATGGCCCTTTTGACCGGGGGAAGTGAGACTTCATTGTAGTGCAGATTTCCTTTGCAAGCTTGCTTGGTTGGCCAAAAAGGGCGTATGCGTTTTTTCCTGAATATATTCAGGAAAAAACGCATACGCCCTTTTTGGCCAAGTGCATCATTGTGGACGTTCTGCCTCTTTTCCTATGCTTTCAATGCAATTCCAGTCTACCTCCTGAAATCGGTTTCCTGCAATTCTGCCCCGCTTTCAAGTCCTCTTGGCAGCCTTACTTCAGTATATTTTTGGACGATAGCTGTCATTTATAACTCTGCAGGTTTGTGAATTACAGTGCCCCTGAGCTCCTTTCTTCAACTCGCTTTCTTGTGAGCTGGCCGCAACACCGCAGGATGGCTTCAGGCCCTAATCTGGTTCCGGCACGGCACGCTGAGCCTTTGGTTAATTCCTCTTCCTGGTGGGAAATGAGAGTTAAATTTGCCCGTCCAGACACCTCCAGCTAGTCTCTCATTGGTTCTCCTATTCCTGTTCATCTTCCGCAGAAATTGCAAACTGGGCCAAACAGGAGGTTAAAGGGACTGACTCTCCAAGTCGGGAGAGTGTTAGTAAAGCGTCTGGAATGTTGCACCCGAGTACCAGGGGAGGAAAACTGAGACATATTTGAACACGTCTCCGTATCACATGGTTGATCATACTCTGGGTTCCACATGCATGTTTTAGCTGAAGGAAGAATACCTTAAACCTGGAGAGTTGAGACCCGTGTAATGGGTACCATGCAATATGACTTCAAAGGGTCTTCATTTGCTCACCGAACCTCTCCAATCCTATCACTGCTGCGTTTATGCCCCTGTACACACGCTTGATTCTCTTTCGGAGACATAGCAATCCATAGGTTTTAAGATACTTACTAGTCAGGTACATTCTTAGGCGTTTAATTTGGGGTGTTGAGTCCATTCGTTGAGCAAGGAGTAGCTCTTGTCTATTCCCTATTTGGCTTAAGGAACTTTATCTGTGCTCATTTCAATCTCTGGTTTTATGCAGCACCCCAACTCACCTTTCCCCTTAAGCAAGCATAAGTTGGTTTTCTAAATTTGAGACCCTGTTCTGTTCTTTAATTCAGTTCCTGTGTAGCCAAGTTTACATTCCGTGTATTAGTGATATCTTATGATGTTTCTTTTTCTGTGTGACTTATTTCAGTTAGAATCATCGTACCTGAATCCACTCATTATGCTGCTACGGGCCTGATGACATAGATTTCATTGCTGAGTGATACTGCATTGTACGTAAGTACCACAAGTTCTTTATCCATTTTTCACTTTCTGTGATATTGAACTTGTACGGTAAACGAGGTTCTTGTAAACAGAGGCGTCCCAAACTTTGGGGTGGCTGTGTCTTTTTGATTTTAATTTCCCTAAGCTATAGGACCATAAGTGGAAGTGCCCTAGGCTCTGTTGCTTGTTTTTTAGATGTTTCAGGAAACACCATACACTTCTCCCGAGTGTCTGTTGGCAATTTACATCCCGCCCATCAGCATAACAAGGCTCCCAGTTCTCCATGGCCTGTCCTGCCTTTCTGGATTTTACACTTTTTTCAGATGGCCCTTTGACCGGGGGGAAGTGAGACTTCATTGTAGTGCAGATTTCCTTTGCAAGCTTGCTTGGTTGGCCAAAAAGGGCGTATGCGTTTTTTCCTGAATATATTCAGGAAAAAACGCATACGCCCTTTTTGGCCAAGTGCATCATTGTGGACGTTCTGCCTCTTTTCCTATGCTTTCAATGCAATTCCAGTCTACCTCCTGAAATCGGTTTCCTGCAATTCTGCCCCGCTTTCAAGTCCTCTTGGCAGCCTTACTTCAGTCTATTTTTGGACGATAGCTGTCATTTATAACTCTGCAGGTTTGTGAATTACAGTGCCCCTGAGCTCCTTTCTTCAACTCGCTTTCTTGTGAGCTGGCCGCAACACCGCAGGATGGCTTCAGGCCCTAATCTGGTTCCGGCACGGCACGCTGAGCCTTTGGTTATTTCCTCTTCCTGGTGGGAAATGAGAGTTAAATTTGCCCGTCCAGACACCTCCAGCTAGTCTCTCATTGGTTCTCGCTATTCCTGTTCATCTTCCGCAGAAATTGCAAACTGGGCCAAACAGGAGGTTAAAGGCGACTGACTCTCCAAGTGGGGAGAGTGTTAGTAAAGCGTCTGGAATGTTGCACCCGAGTACCAGGGGAGGAAAACTGAGACATATTTGAACACGTCTCCCGATTCACATGGTTGATCATACTCTGGGTTCCACATGCATGTTTTAGCTGAAGGAAGAATACCTTAAACCTGGAGTAGTTGAAGACCCGTGGAATGGGTACCATGCAATATGACTTCAAAGGGTCTTCATTTGCTCACCGAACCTCTCCAATCCTATCACTGCTGCGTTTATGCCCCTGTACACATGCTTGATTCTCTTTCGGAGACATAGCAATCCATAGGTTTTAAGATACTTACTAGTCAGGTACATTCTTAGGCGTTTAATATGCGGTGTTGAGTCCATTTCGTTGAGCAAGGAGTAGCTCTTGTCTATTCCATATTTGGCTTAAGGAACTTTATCTGTGCTCATTTCAATCTCTGGTTTTATGCAGCACCCCAACTCACCTTTCCCCTTAAGCAAGCATAAGTTGGTTTTCTAAATTTGAGACCCTGTTCTGTTCTGTAATTCAGTTCCTGTGTAGCCAAGTTTACATTCCGTGTATTACTGATATCTTATGATGTTTCTTTTTCTGTGTGACTTATTTCAGTTAGAATCATCATACCTGAATCCACTCATTGTGCTGCTAAGGGCCTGATGACATAGATTTCATTGCTGAGTGATATTGCTTTGTAAGTAAATACCACAACTTCTTTATCCATTTTTCACTTTCTGCGATGTTGAACTTGTACTGTAAACGAGGTTCTTGTAAACAGAGGCGTCCCAAACTTTGGGGTGGCTGTGTCTTTTTGATTTTAATTTCCCTAAGCTATAGGACCATAAGTGGAAGTGCCCTAGGCTCTGTTGCTTTGTTTTTTAGATGTTTCAGGAAACACCATACACTTCTCCCGAGTGTCTGTTGGCCATTTACATCCCGCCCATCAGCATAACAAGGCTCCCAGTTCTCCATGGCCTGTCCTGCCTTTCTGGATTTTACACTTTTTTCAGATGGCCCTTTTGACCGGGGGGAAGTGAGACTTCATTGTAGTGCAGATTTCCTTTGCAAGCTTGCTTGGTTGGCCAAAAAGGGCGTATGCGTTTTTTCCTGAATATATTCAGGAAAAAACGCATACGCCCTTTTTGGCCAAGTGCATCATTGTGGACGTTCTGCCTCTTTTCCTATGCTTTCAATGCAATTCCAGTCTACCTCCTGAAATCGGTTTCCTGCAATTCTGCCCCGCTTTCAAGTCCTCTTGGCAGCCTTACTTCAGTCTATTTTTGGACGATAGCTGTCATTTATAACTCTGCAGGTTTGTGAATTACAGTGCCCCTGAGCTCCTTTCTTCAACTCGCTTTCTTGTGAGCTGGCCGCAACACCGCAGGATGGCTTCAGGCCCTAATCTGGTTCCGGCACGGCACGCTGAGCCTTTGGTTATTTCCTCTTCCTGGTGGGAAATGAGAGTTAAATTTGCCCGTCCAGACACCTCCAGCTAGTCTCTCATTGGTTCTCGCTATTCCTGTTCATCTTCCGCAGAAATTGCAAACTGGGCCAAACAGGAGGTTAAAGGCGCTGACTCTCCAAGTGGGGAGAGTGTTAGTAAAGCGTCTGGAATGTTGCACCCGAGTACCAGGGGAGGAAAACTGAGACATATTTGAACACGTCTCCCGATCACATGGTTGATCATACTCTGGGTTCCACATGCATGTTTTAGCTGAAGGAAGAATACCTTAAACCTGGAGTAGTTGAAGACCCGTGGAATGGGTACCATGCAATATGACTTCAAAGGGTCTTCATTTGCTCACCGAACCTCTCCAATCCTATCACTGCTGCGTTTATGCCCCTGTACACATGCTTGATTCTCTTTCGGAGACATAGCAATCCATAGGTTTTAAGATACTTACTAGTCAGGTACATTCTTAGGCGTTTAATATGCGGTGTTGAGTCCATTTCGTTGAGCAAGGAGTAGCTCTTGTCTATTCCATATTTGGCTTATGGAACTTTATCTGTGCTCATTTCAATCTCTGGTTTTATGCAGCACCCGAACTCACCTTTCCCCTTAAGCAAGCATAAGTTGGTTTTCTAAATTTGAGACCCTGTTCTGTTCTGTAATTCAGTTCCTGTGTAGCCAAGTTTACATTCCGTGTATTAGTGATATCTTATGATGTTTCTTTTTCTGTGTGACTTATTTCAGTTAGAATCATCATACATGAATCCACTCATTGTGCTGCTAAGGGCCTGATGACATAGATTTCATTGCTGAGTGATATTGCTTTGTAAGTAAATACCACAACTTCTTTATCCATTTTTCACTTTCTGCGATGTTGAACTTGTACTGTAAACGAGGTTCTTGTAAACAGAGGCCGTTCCCAAACTTTGGGGTGGCTGTGTCTTTTTGATTTTAATTTCCCTAAGCTATAGGACCATAAGTGGAAGTGCCCTAGGCTCTGTTGCTTTGTTTTTTAGATGTTTCAGGAAACACCATACACTTCTCCCGAGTGTCTGTTGGCAATTTACATCCCGCCCATCAGCATAACAAGGCTCCCAGTTCTCCATGGCCTGTCCTGCCTTTCTGGATTTTACACTTTTTTCAGATGGCCCTTTTGACCGGGGGGAAGTGAGACTTCATTGTAGTGCAGATTTCCTTTGCAAGCTTGCTTGGTTGGCCAAAAAGGGCGTATGCGTTTTTTCCTGAATATATTCAGGAAAAAACGCATACGCCCTTTTTGGCCAAGTGCATCATTGTGGACGTTCTGCCTCTTTTCCTATGCTTTCAATGCAATTCCAGTCTACCTCCTGAAATCGGTTTCCTGCAATTCTGCCCCGCTTTCAAGTCCTCTTGGCAGCCTTACTTCAGTCTATTTTTGGACGATAGCTGTCATTTATAACTCTGCAGGTTTGTGAATTACAGTGCCCCTGAGCTCCTTTCTTCAACTCGCTTTCTTGTGAGCTGGCCGCAACACCGCAGGATGGCTTCAGGCCCTAATCTGGTTCCGGCACGGCACGCTGAGCCTTTGGTTATTTCGTCTTCCTGGTGGGAAATGAGAGTTAAATTTGCCCGTCCAGACACCTCCAGCTAGTCTCTCATTGGTTCTCGCTATTCCTGTTCATCTTCCGCAGAAATTGCAAACTGGGCCAAACAGGAGGTTAAAGGCGCTGACTCTCCAAGTGGGGAGAGTGTTAGTAAAGCGTCTGGAATGTTGCACCCGAGTACCAGGGGAGGAAAACTGAGACATATTTGAACACGTCTCCCGATTCACATGGTTGATCATACTCTGGGTTCCACATGCATGTTTTAGCTGAAGGAAGAATACCTTAAACCTGGAGTAGTTGAAGACCCGTGGAATGGGTACCATGCAATATGACTTCAAAGGGTCTTCATTTGCTCACCGAACCTCTCCAATCCTATCACTGCTGCGTTTATGCCCCTGTACACATGCTTGATTCTCTTTCGGAGACATAGCAATCCATAGGTTTTAAGATACTTACTAGTCAGGTACATTCTTAGGCGTTTAATATGCGGTGTTGAGTCCATTTCGTTTAGCAAGGAGTAGCTCTTGTCTATTCCATATTTGGCTTAAGGAACTTTATCTGTGCTCATTTCAATCTCTGGTTTTATGCAGCACCCCAACTCACCTTTCCCCTTAAGCAAGCATAAGTTGGTTTTCTAAATTTGAGACCCTGTTCTGTTCTGTAATTCAGTTCCTGTGTAGCCAAGTTTACATTCCGTGTATTACTGATATCTTATGATGTTTCTTTTTCTGTGTGACTTATTTCAGTTAGAATCATCATACCTGAATCCACTCATTGTGCTGCTAAGGGCCTGATGACATAGATTTCATTGCTGAGTGATATTGCTTTGTAAGTAAATACCACAACTTCTTTATCCATTTTTCACTTTCTGCGATGTTGAACTTGTACTGTAAACGAGGTTCTTGTAAACAGAGCCGTTCCAAACTTTGGGGTGGCTGTGTCTTTTTGATTTTAATTTCCCTAAGCTATAGGACCATAAGTGGAAGTGCCCTAGGTTCTGTTGCTTTGTTTTTTAGATGTTTCAGGAAACACCATACACTTCTCCCGAGTGTCTGTTGGCAATTTACATCCCGCCCATCAGCATAACAAGGCTCCCAGTTCTCCATGGCCTGTCCTGCCTTTCTGGATTTTACACTTTTTTCAGATGGCCCTTTTGACCGGGGGGAAGTGAGACTTCATTGTAGTGCAGATTTCCTTTGCAAGCTTGCTTGGTTGGCCAAAAAGGGCGTATGCGTTTTTTCCTGAATATATTCAGGAAAAAACGCATACGCCCTTTTTGGCCAAGTGCATCATTGTGGACGTTCTGCCTCTTTTCCTATGCTTTCAATGCAATTCCAGTCTACCTCCTGAAATCGGTTTCCTGCAATTCTGCCCCGCTTTCAAGTCCTCTTGGCAGCCTTACTTCAGTCTATTTTTGGACGATAGCTGTCATTTATAACTCTGCAGGTTTGTGAATTACAGTGCCCCTGAGCTCCTTTCTTCAACTCGCTTTCTTGTGAGCTGGCCGCAACACCGCAGGATGGCTTCAGGCCCTAATCTGGTTCCGGCACGGCACGCTGAGCCTTTGGTTATTCCTCTTCCTGGTGGGAAATGAGAGTTAAATTTGCCCGTCCAGACACCTCCAGCTAGTCTCTCATTGGTTCTCGCTATTCCTGTTCATCTTCCGCAGAAATTGCAAACTGGGCCAAACAGGAGGTTAAAGGCGACTGACTCTCCAAGTCGGGAGAGTGTTAGTAAAGCGTCTGGAATGTTGCACCCGAGTACCAGGGGAGGAAAACTGAGACATATTTGAACACGTCTCCCGATCACATGGTTGATCATACTCTGGGTTCCACATGCATGTTTTAGCTGAAGGAAGAATACCTTAAACCTGGAGAGTTGAGACCCGTGGAATGGGTACCATGCAATATGACTTCAAAGGGTCTTCATTTGCTCACCGAACCTCTCCAATCCTATCACTGCTGCGTTTATGCCCCTGTACACATGCTTGATTCTCTTTCGGAGACATAGCAATCCATAGGTTTTAAGATACTTACTAGTCAGGTACATTCTTAGGCGTTTAATATGCGGTGTTGAGTCCATTTCGTTGAGCAAGGAGTAGCTCTTGTCTATTCCATATTTGGCTTAAGGAACTTTATCTGTGCTCATTTCAATCTCTGGTTTTATGCAGCACCCCAACTCACCTTTCCCCTTAAGCAAGCATAAGTTGGTTTTCTAAATTTGAGACCCTGTTCTGTTCTGTAATTCAGTTCCTGTGTAGCCAAGTTTACATTCCGTGTATTACTGATATCTTATGATGTTTCTTTTTCTGTGTGACTTATTTCAGTTAGAATCATCAAGACCTGAATCCACTCATTAGTGCTGCTAAGGGCCTGATGACATAGATTTCATTGCTGAGTGATATTGCATTTGTAAGTAAGTACCACAACTTCTTTATCCATTTTTCACTTTCTGCGATGTTGAACTTGTACTGTAAATGAGGTTCTTGTAAACAGAGGCGTCCCAAACTTTGGGGTGGCTGTGTCTTTTTGATTTTAATTTCCCTAAGCTATAGGACCATAAGTGGAAGTGCCCTAGGCTCTGTTGCTTTGTTTTTTAGATGTTTCAGGAAACACCATACACTTCTCCCGAGTGTCTGTTGGCAATTTACATCCCGCCCATCAGCATAACAAGGCTCCCAGTTCTCCATGGCCTGTCCTGCCTTTCTGGATTTTACACTTTTTTCAGATGGCCCTTTTGACCGGGGGGAAGTGAGACTTCATTGTAGTGCAGATTTCCTTTGCAAGCTTGCTTGGTTGGCCAAAAAGTGCGTATGCGTTTTTTCCTGAATATATTCAGGAAAAAACGCATACGCCCTTTTTGGCCAAGTGCATCATTGTGGACGTTCTGCCTCTTTTCCTATGCTTTCAATGCAATTCCAGTCTACCTCCTGAAATCGGTTTCCTGCAATTCTGCCCCGCTTTCAAGTCCTCTTGGCAGCCTTACTTCAGTCTATTTTTGGACGATAGCTGTCATTTATAACTCTGCAGGTTTGTGAATTACAGTGCCCCTGAGCTCCTTTCTTCAACTCGCTTTCTTGTGACCTGGCCGCAACACCGCAGGATGGCTTCAGGCCCTAATCTGGTTCCGGCACGGCACGCTGAGCCTTTGGTTAATTCCTCTTCCTGGTGGGAAATGAGAGTTAAATTTGCCCGTCCAGACACCTCCAGCTAGTCTCTCATTGGTTCTCGCTATTCCTGTTCATCTTCCGCAGAAATTGCAAACTGGGCCAAACAGGAGGTTAAAGGGACTGACTCTCCAAGTGGGGAGAGTGTTAGTAAAGCGTCTGGAATGTTGCACCCGAGTACCAGGGTAGGAAAACTGAGACATATTTGAACACGTCTCCCGATCACATGGTTGATCATACTCTTGGGTTCCACATGCATGTTTTAGCTGAAGGAAGAATACCTTAAACCTGGGTAGTTGAAACCCGTGGAATGGGTACCATGCAATATGACTTCAAAGGGTCTTCATTTGCTCACCGAACCTCTCCAATCCTATCACTGCTGCATTTATGCCCCTGTACACATGCTTGATTCTCTTTCGGAGACATAGCAATCCATAGGTTTTAAGATACTTACTAGTCAGGTACATTCTTAGGCGTTTAATATGCGGTGTTGAGTCCATTTCGTTGAGCAAGGAGTAGCTCTTGTCTATTCCATATTTGACTTAAGGAACTTTATCTGTGCTCATTTCAATCTCTGGTTTTATGCAGCACCCCAACTCACCTTTCCCCTTAAGCAAGCATAAGTTGGTTTTCTAAATTTGAGACACTGTTCTGTTCTGTAATTCAGTTCCTGTGTAGCCAAGTTTACATTCCGTGTATTACTGATATCTTATGATGTTTCTTTTTCTGTGTGACTTATTTCAGTTAGAATCATCATACCTGAATCCACTCATTGTGCTGCTAAGGGCCTGATGACATAGATTTCATTGCTGAGTGATATTGCTTTGTAAGTAAATACCACAACTTCTTTATCCATTTTTCACTTTCTGCGATGTTGAACTTGTACTGTAAACGAGGTTCTTGTAAACAGAGCCGTTCCAAACTTTGGGGTGGCTGTGTCTTTTTGATTTTAATTTCCCTAAGCTATAGGACCATAAGTGGAAGTGCCCTAGGCTCTGTTGCTTTGTTTTTTAGATGTTTCAGGAAACACCATACACTTCTCCCGAGTGTCTGTTGGCAATTTACATCCCGCCCATCAGCATAACAAGGCTCCCAGTTCTCCATGGCCTGTCCTGCCTTTCTGGATTTTACACTTTTTTCAGATGGCCCTTTTGACCGGGGGGAAGTGAGACTTCATTGTAGTGCAGATTTCCTTTGCAAGCTTGCTTGGTTGGCCAAAAAGGGCGTATGCGTTTTTTCCTGAATATATTCAGGAAAAAACGCATACGCCCTTTTTGGCCAACCAAGCAAGCTTGCAAAGGAAATCTGCACTACAATGAAGTCTCACTTCCCCCCGGTCAAAAGGGCCATCTGAAAAAAGTGTAAAATCCAGAAAGGCAGGACAGGCCATGGAGAACTGGGAGCCTTGTTATGCTGATGGGCGGGATGTAAATTGCCAACAGACACTCGGGAGAAGTGTATGGTGTTTCCTGAAACATCTAAAAAACAAAGCAACAGAGCCTAGGGCACTTCCACTTATGGTCCTATAGCTTAGGGAAATTAAAATCAAAAAGACACAGCCACCCCAAAGTTTGGAACGGCTCTGTTTACAAGAACCTCGTTTACAGTACAAGTTCAACATCGCAGAAAGTGAAAAATGGATAAAGAAGTTGTGGTATTTACTTACAAAGCAATATCACTCAGCAATGAAATCTATGTCATCAGGCCCTTAGCAGCACAATGAGTGGATTCAGGTATGATGATTCTAACTGAAATAAGTCACACAGAAAAAGAAACATCATAAGATATCAGTAATACACGGAATGTAAACTTGGCTACACAGGAACTGAATTACAGAACAGAACAGGGTCTCAAATTTAGAAAACCAACTTATGCTTGCTTAAGGGGAAAGGTGAGTTGGGGTGCTGCATAAAACCAGAGATTGAAATGAGCACAGATAAAGTTCCTTAAGCCAAATATGGAATAGACAAGAGCTACTCCTTGCTCAACGAAATGGACTCAACACCGCATATTAAACGCCTAAGAATGTACCTGACTAGTAAGTATCTTAAAACCTATGGATTGCTATGTCTCCGAAAGAGAATCAAGCATGTGTACAGGGGCATAAACGCAGCAGTGATAGGATTGGAGAGGTTCGGTGAGCAAATGAAGACCCTTTGAAGTCATATTGCATGGTACCCATTCCACGGGTTTCAACTACCCAGGTTTAAGGTATTCTTCCTTCAGCTAAAACATGCATGTGGAACCCTAGAGTATGATCAACCATGTGATCGGGAGACGTGTTCAAATATGTCTCAGTTTTCGTACCCTGGTACTCGGGTGCAACATTCCAGACGCTTTACTAACACTCTCCCCACTTGGAGAGTCAGCGCCTTTAACCTCCTGTTTGGCCCAGTTTGCAATTTCTGCGGAAGATGAACAGGAATAGCGAGAACCAATGAGAGACTAGCTGGAGGTGTCTGGACGGGCAAATTTAACTCTCATTTCCCACCAGGAAGAGGAAATAACCAAAGGCTCAGCGTGCCGTGCCGGAACCAGATTAGGGCCTGAAGCCATCCTGCGGTGTTGTGGCCAGCTCACAAGAAAGCGAGTTGAAGAAAGGAGCTCAGGGGCACTGTAATTCACAAACCTGCAGAGTTATAAATGACAGCTATCGTCCAAAAATAGACTGAAGTAAGGCTGCCAAGAGGACTTGAAAGCGGGGCAGAATTGCAGGAAACCGATTTCAGGAGGTAGACTGGAATTGCATTGAAAGCATAGGAAAAGAGGCAGAACGTCCACAATGATGCACTTGGCCAAAAAGGGCGTATGCGTTTTTTCCTGAATATATTCAGGAAAAAACGCATACGCCCTTTTTGGCCAACCAAGCAAGCTTGCAAAGGAAATCTGCACGACAATGAAGTCTCACTTCCCCCCGGTCAAAAGGGCCATCTGAAAAAAGTGTAAAATCCAGAAAGGCAGGACAGGCCATGGAGAACTGGGAGCCTTGTTATGCTGATGGGCGGGATGTAAATTGCCAACAGACACTCGGGAGAAGTGTATGGTGTTTCCTGAAACATCTAAAAAACAAAGCAACAGAGCCTAGGGCACTTCCACTTATGGTCCTATAGCTTAGGGAAATTAAAATCAAAAAGACACAGCCACCCCAAAGTTTGGGACGGCCTCTGTTTACAAGAACCTCGTTTACAGTACAAGTTCAACATCGCAGAAAGTGAAAAATGGATAAAGAAGTTGTGGTATTTACTTACAAAGCAATATCACTCAGCAATGAAATCTATGTCATCAGGCCCTTAGCAGCACAATGAGTGGATTCAGGTATGATGATTCTAACTGAAATAAGTCACACAGAAAAAGAAACATCGTAAGATATCAGTAATACACGGAATGTAAACTTGGCTACACAGGAACTGAATTACAGAACAGAACAGGGTCTCAAATTTAGAAAACCAACTTATGCTTGCTTAAGGGGAAAGGTGAGTTGGGGTGCTGCATAAAACCAGAGATTGAAATGAGCACAGATAAAGTTCCTTAAGCCAAATATGGAATAGACAAGAGCTACTCCTTGCTCAACGAAATGGACTCAACACCGCATATTAAACGCCTAAGAATGTACCTGACTAGTAAGTATCTTAAAACCCATGGATTGCTATGTCTCCGAAAGAGAATCAAGCATGTGTACAGGGGCATAAACGCAGCAGTGATAGGATTGGAGAGGTTCGGTGAGCAAATGAAGACCCTTTGAAGTCATATTGCATGGTACCCATTCCACGGGTTTCAACTACCCAGGTTTAAGGTATTCTTCCTTCAGCTAAAACATGCATGTGGAACCCAGAGTATGATCAACCATGTGATCGGGAGACGTGTTCAAATATGTCTCAGTTTTCGTACCCTGGTACTCGGGTGCAACATTCCAGACGCTTTACTAACACTCTCCCCACTTGGAGAGTCAGTCCCTTTAACCTCCTGTTTGGCCCAGTTTGCAATTTCTGCGGAAGATGAACAGGAATAGCGAGAACCAATGAGAGACTAGCTGGAGGTGTCTGGACGGGCAAATTTAACTCTCATTTCCCACCAGGAAGAGGAAATTAACCAAAGGCTCAGCGTGCCGTGCCGGAACCAGATTAGGGCCTGAAGCCATCCTGCGGTGTTGCGGCCAGCTCACAAGAAAGCGAGTTGAAGAAAGGAGCTCAGGGGCACTGTAATTCACAAACCTGCAGAGTTATAAATGACAGCTATCGTCCAAAAATAGACTGAAGTAAGGCTGCCAAGAGGACTTGAAAGCGGGGCAGAATTGCAGGAAACCGATTTCAGGAGGTAGACTGGAATTGCATTGAAAGCATAGGAAAAGAGGCAGAACGTCCACAATGATGCACTTGGCCAAAAAGGGCGTATGCGTTTTTTCCTGAATATATTCAGGAAAAAACGCATACGCCCTTTTTGGCCAACCAAGCAAGCTTGCAAAGGAAATCTGCACTACAATGAAGTCTCACTTCCCCCGGTCAAAAGGGCCATCTGAAAAAAGTGTAAAATCCAGAAAGGCAGGACAGGCCATGGAGAACTGGGAGCCTTGTTATGCTGATGGGCGGGATGTAAATTGCCAACAGACACTCGGGAGAAGTGTATGGTGTTTCCTGAAACATCTAAAAAACAAAGCAACAGAGCCTAGGGCACTTCCACTTATGGTCCTATAGCTTAGGGAAATTAAAATCAAAAAGACACAGCCACCCCAAAGTTTGGGACGCCTCTGTTTACAAGAACCTCGTTTACAGTACAAGTTCAACATCGCAGAAAGTGAAAAATGGATAAAGAACTTGTGGTACTTACTTACAAAGCAAGTATCACTCAGCAATGAAATCTATGTCATCAGGCCCGTAGCAGCACAATGAGTGGATTCAGGTATGATGATTCTAACTGAAATAAGTCACACAGAAAAAGAAACATCATAAGATATCAGTAATACACGGAATGTAAACTTGGCTACACAGGAACTGAATTACAGAACAGAACAGGGTCTCAAATTTAGAAAACCAACTTATGCTTGCTTAAGGGGAAAGGTGAGTTGGGGTGCTGCATAAAACCAGAGATTGAAATGAGCACAGATAAAGTTCCTTAAGCCAAATATGGAATAGACAAGAGCTACTCCTTGCTCAACGAAATGGACTCAACACCGCATATTAAACGCCTAAGAATGTACCTGACTAGTAAGTATCTTAAAACCTATGGATTGCTATGTCTCCGAAAGAGAATCAAGCATGTGTACAGGGGCATAAACGCAGCAGTGATAGGATTGGAGAGGTTCGGTGAGCAAATGAAGACCCTTTGAAGTCATATTGCATGGTACCCATTACACGGGTCTCAACTCTCCAGGTTTAAGGTATTCTTCCTTCAGCTAAAACATGCATGTGGAACCCAGAGTATGATCAACCATGTGAACGGGAGACGTGTTCAAATATGTCTCAGTTTTCCTCCCCTGGTACTCGGGTGCAACATTCCAGACGCTTTACTAACACTCTCCCCACTTGGAGAGTCAGCGCCTTTAACCTCCTGTTTGGCCCAGTTTGCAATTTCTGCGGAAGATGAACAGGAATAGCGAGAACCAATGAGAGACTAGCTGGAGGTGTCTGGACGGGCAAATTTAACTCTCATTTCCCACCAGGAAGAGGAATTAACCAAAGGCTCAGCGTGCCGTGCCGGAACCAGATTAGGGCCTGAAGCCATCCTGCGGTGTTGCGGCCAGCTCACAAGAAAGCGAGTTGAAGAAAGGAGCTCAGGGGCACTGTAATTCACAAACCTGCAGAGTTATAAATGACAGCTATCGTCCAAAAATAGACTGAAGTAAGGCTGCCAAGAGGACTTGAAAGCGGGGCAGAATTGCAGGAAACCGATTTCAGGAGGTAGACTGGAATTGCATTGAAAGCATAGGAAAAGAGGCAGAACGTCCACAATGATGCACTTGGCCAAAAAGGGCGTATGCGTTTTTTCCTGAATATATTCAGGAAAAAACGCATACGCCCTTTTTGGCCAACCAAGCAAGCTTGCAAAGGAAATCTGCACTACAATGAAGTCTCACTTCCCCCCGGTCAAAAGGGCCATCTGAAAAAAGTGTAAAATCCAGAAAGGCAGGACAGGCCATGGAGAACTGGGAGCCTTGTTATGCTGATGGGCGGGATGTAAATTGCCAACAGACACTCGGGAGAAGTGTATGGTGTTTCCTGAAACATCTAAAAAACAAAGCAACAGAGCCTAGGGCACTTCCACTTATGGTCCTATAGCTTAGGGAAATTAAAATCAAAAAGACACAGCCACCCCAAAGTTTGGGAACGGCCTCTGTTTACAAGAACCTCGTTTACAGTACAAGTTCAACATCGCAGAAAGTGAAAAATGGATAAAGAAGTTGTGGTATTTACTTACAAAGCAATATCACTCAGCAATGAAATCTATGTCATCAGGCCCTTAGCAGCACAATGAGTGGATTCAGGTATGATGATTCTAACTGAAATAAGTCACACAGAAAAAGAAACATCATAAGATATCAGTAATACACGGAATGTAAACTTGGCTACACAGGAACTGAATTACAGAACAGAACAGGGTCTCAAATTTAGAAAACCAACTTATGCTTGCTTAAGGGGAAAGGTGAGTTGGGGTGCTGCATAAAACCAGAGATTGAAATGAGCACAGATAAAGTTCCTTAAGCCAAATATGGAATAGACAAGAGCTACTCCTTGCTCAACGAAATGGACTCAACACCGCATATTAAACGCCTAAGAATGTACCTGACTAGTAAGTATCTTAAAACCTATGGATTGCTATGTCTCCGAAAGAGAATCAAGCATGTGTACAGGGGCATAAACGCAGCAGTGATAGGATTGGAGAGGTTCGGTGAGCAAATGAAGACCCTTTGAAGTCATATTGCATGGTACCCATTCCACGGGTTTCAACTACCCAGGTTTAAGGTATTCTTCCTTCAGCTAAAACATGCATGTGGAACCCAGAGTATGATCAACCATGTGATCGGGAGACGTGTTCAAATATGTCTCAGTTTTCGTACCCTGGTACTCGGGTGCAACATTCCAGACGCTTTACTAACACTCTCCCCACTTGGAGAGTCAGTCGCCTTTAACCTCCTGTTTGGCCCAGTTTGCAATTTCTGCGGAAGATGAACAGGAATAGCGAGAACCAATGAGAGGACTAGCTGGAGGTGTCTGGACGGGCAAATTTAACTCTCATTTCCCACCAGGAAGAGGAATTAACCAAAGGCTCAGCGTGCCGTGCCGGAACCAGATTAGGGCCTGAAGCCATCCTGCGGTGTTGCGGCCAGCTCACAAGAAAGCGAGTTGAAGAAAGGAGCTCAGGGGCACTGTAATTCACAAACCTGCAGAGTTATAAATGACAGCTATCGTCCAAAAATAGACTGAAGTAAGGCTGCCAAGAGGACTTGAAAGCGGGGCAGAATTGCAGGAAACCGATTTCAGGAGGTAGACTGGAATTGCATTGAAAGCATAGGAAAAGAGGCAGAACGTCCACAATGATGCACTTGGCCAAAAAGGGCGTATGCGTTTTTTCCTGAATATATTCAGGAAAAAACGCATACGCCCTTTTTGGCCAACCAAGCAAGCTTGCAAAGGAAATCTGCACTACAATGAAGTCTCACTTCCCCCCGGTCAAAAGGGCCATCTGAAAAAAGTGTAAAATCCAGAAAGGCAGGACAGGCCATGGAGAACTGGGAGCCTTGTTATGCTGATGGGCGGGATGTAAATTGCCAACAGACACTCGGGAGAAGTGTATGGTGTTTCCTGAAACATCTAAAAAACAAAGCAACAGAGCCTAGGGCACTTCCACTTATGGTCCTATAGCTTAGGGAAATTAAAATCAAAAAGACACAGCCACCCCAAAGTTTGGGACGCCTCTGTTTACAAGAACCTCGTTTACAGTACAAGTTCAACATCGCAGAAAGTGAAAAATGGATAAAGAAGTTGTGGTACTTACGAACAATTCAGTATCACTCAGCAATGAAATCTATGTCATCAGGCCCGTAGCAGCACAATGAGTGGATTCAGGTATGATGATTCTAACTGAAATAAGTCACACAGAAAAAGAAACATCATAAGATATCAGTAATACACGGAATGTAAACTTGGCTACACAGGAACTGAATTACAGAACAGAACAGGGTCTCAAATTTAGAAAACCAACTTATGCTTGCTTAAGGGGAAAGGTGAGTTGGGGTGCTGCATAAAACCAGAGATTGAAATGAGCACAGATAAAGTTCCTTAAGCCAAATATGGAATAGACAAGAGCTACTCCTTGCTCAACGAAATGGACTCAACACCGCATATTAAACGCCTAAGAATGTACCTGACTAGTAAGTATCTTAAAACCTATGGATTGCTATGTCTCCGAAAGAGAATCAAGCATGTGTACAGGGGCATAAACGCAGCAGTGATAGGATTGGAGAGGTTCGGTGAGCAAATGAAGACCCTTTGAAGTCATATTGCATGGTACCCATTCCACGGGTCTCAACTACTCCAGGTTTAAGGTATTCTTCCTTCAGCTAAAACATGCATGTGGAACCCAGAGTATGATCAACCATGTGAACGGGAGACGTGTTCAAATATGTCTCAGTTTTCCTCCCCTGGTACTCGGGTGCAACATTCCAGACGCTTTACTAACACTCTCCCCACTTGGAGAGTCAGCGCCTTTAACCTCCTGTTTGGCCCAGTTTGCAATTTCTGCGGAAGATGAACAGGAATAGGGAGAACCAATGAGAGACTAGCTGGAGGTGTCTGGACGGGCAAATTTAACTCTCATTTCCCACCAGGAAGAGGAAATAACCAAAGGCTCAGCGTGCCGTGCCGGAACCAGATTAGGGCCTGAAGCCATCCTGCGGTGTTGCGGCCAGCTCACAAGAAAGCGAGTTGAAGAAAGGAGCTCAGGGGCACTGTAATTCACAAACCTGCAGAGTTATAAATGACAGCTATCGTCCAAAAATAGACTGAAGTAAGGCTGCCAAGAGGACTTGAAAGCGGGGCAGAATTGCAGGAAACCGATTTCAGGAGGTAGACTGGAATTGCATTGAAAGCATAGGAAAAGAGGCAGAACGTCCACAATGATGCACTTGGCCAAAAAGGGCGTATGCGTTTTTTCCTGAATATATTCAGGAAAAAACGCATACGCCCTTTTTGGCCAACCAAGCAAGCTTGCAAAGGAAATCTGCACTACAATGAAGTCTCACTTCCCCCGGTCAAAAGGGCCATCTGAAAAAAGTGTAAAATCCAGAAAGGCAGGACAGGCCATGGAGAACTGGGAGCCTTGTTATGCTGATGGGCGGGATGTAAATTGCCAACAGACACTCGGGAGAAGTGTATGGTGTTTCCTGAAACATCTAAAAAACAAATCAACAGAGCCTAGGGCACTTCCACTTATGGTCCTATAGCTTAGGGAAATTAAAATCAAAAAGACACAGCCACCCCAAAGTTTGGGACGCCTCTGTTTACAAGAACCTCGTTTACAGTACAAGTTCAACATCGCAGAAAGTGAAAAATGGATAAAGAAGTTGTGGTATTTACTTACAAAGCAATATCACTCAGCAATGAAATCTATGTCATCAGGCCCTTAGCAGCACAATGAGTGGATTCAGGTATGATGATTCTAACTGAAATAAGTCACACAGAAAAAGAAACATCATAAGATATCAGTAATACACGGAATGTAAACTTGGCTACACAGGAACTGAATTACAGAACAGAACAGGGTCTCAAATTTAGAAAACCAACTTATGCTTGCTTAAGGGGAAAGGTGAGTTGGGGTGCTGCATAAAACCAGAGATTGAAATGAGCACAGATAAAGTTCCTTAAGCCAAATATGGAATAGACAAGAGCTACTCCTTGCTCAACGAAATGGACTCAACACCGCATATTAAACGCCTAAGAATGTACCTGACTAGTAAGTATCTTAAAACCTATGGATTGCTATGTCTCCGAAAGAGAATCAAGCATGTGTACAGGGGCATAAACGCAGCAGTGATAGGATTGGAGAGGTTCGGTGAGCAAATGAAGACCCTTTGAAGTCATATTGCATGGTACCCATTCCACGGGTTTCAACTACCCAGGTTTAAGGTATTCTTCCTTCAGCTAAAACATGCATGTGTCCCTAGAGTATGATCAACCATGTGATCGGGAGACGTGTTCAAATATGTCTCAGTTTTCGTACCCTGGTACTCGGGTGCAACATTCCAGACGCTTTACTAACACTCTCCCCACTTGGAGAGTCAGTCCCTTTAACCTCCTGTTTGGCCCAGTTTGCAATTTCTGCGGAAGATGAACAGGAATAGCGAGAACCAATGAGAGACTAGCTGGAGGTGTCTGGACGGGCAAATTTAACTCTCATTTCCCACCAGGAAGAGGAATTAACCAAAGGCTCAGCGTGCCGTGCCGGAACCAGATTAGGGCCTGAAGCCATCCTGCGGTGTTGCGGCCAGCTCACAAGAAAGCGAGTTGAAGAAAGGAGCTCAGGGGCACTGTAATTCACAAACCTGCAGAGTTATAAATGACAGCTATCGTCCAAAAATAGACTGAAGTAAGGCTGCCAAGAGGACTTGAAAGCGGGGCAGAATTGCAGGAAACCGATTTCAGGAGGTAGACTGGAATTGCATTGAAAGCATAGGAAAAGAGGCAGAACGTCCACAATGATGCACTTGGCCAAAAAGGGCGTATGCGTTTTTTCCTGAATATATTCAGGAAAAAACGCATACGCCCTTTTTGGCCAACCAAGCAAGCTTGCAAAGGAAATCTGCACTACAATGAAGTCTCACTTCCCCCGGTCAAAAGGGCCATCTGAAAAAAGTGTAAAATCCAGAAAGGCAGGACAGGCCATGGAGAACTGGGAGCCTTGTTATGCTGATGGGCGGGATGTAAATTGCCAACAGACACTCGGGAGAAGTGTATGGTGTTTCCTGAAACATCTAAAAAACAAAGCAACAGAGCCTAGGGCACTGCCACTTATGGTCCTATAGCTTAGGGAAATTAAAATCAAAAAGACACAGCCACCCCAAAGTTTGGGACGCCTCTGTTTACAAGAACCTCGTTTACAGTACAAGTTCAACATCGCAGAAAGTGAAAAATGGATAAAGAACTTGTGGTACTTACTTACAAATGCAATATCACTCAGCAATGAAATCTATGTCATCAGGCCCTTAGCAGCATAATGAGTGGATTCAGGTATGATGATTCTAACTGAAATAAGTCACACAGAAAAAGAAACATCATAAGATATCAGTAATACACGGAATGTAAACTTGGCTACACAGGAACTGAATTACAGAACAGAACAGGGTCTCAAATTTAGAAAACCAACTTATGCTTGCTTAAGGGGAAAGGTGAGTTGGGGTGCTGCATAAAACCAGAGATTGAAATGAGCACAGATAAAGTTCCTTAAGCCAAATATGGAATAGACAAGAGCTACTCCTTGCTCAACGAAATGGACTCAACACCACATATTAAACGCCTAAGAATGTACCTGACTAGTAAGTATCTTAAAACCTATGGATTGCTATGTCTCCGAAAGAGAATCAAGCATGTGTACAGGGGCATAAACGCAGCAGTGATAGGATTGGAGAGGTTCGGTGAGCAAATGAAGACCCTTTGAAGTCATATTGCATGGTACCCATTCCACGGGTCTCAACTCTCCAGGTTTAAGGTATTCTTCCTTCAGCTAAAACATGCATGTGGAACCCAGAGTATGATCAACCATGTGAATCGGGAGACGTGTTCAAATATGTCTCAGTTTTCGTCCCCTGGTACTCGGGTGCAACATTCCAGACGCTTTACTAACACTCTCCCGACTTGCCTTTAACCTCCTGTTTGGCCCAGTTTGCAATTTCTGCGGAAGATGAACAGGAATAGCGAGAACCAATGAGAGACTAGCTGGAGGTGTCTGGACGGGCAAATTTAACTCTCATTTCCCACCAGGAAGAGGAATTAACCAAAGGCTCAGCGTGCCGTGCCGGAACCAGATTAGGGCCTGAAGCCATCCTGCGGTGTTGCGGCCAGCTCACAAGAAAGCGAGTTGAAGAAAGGAGCTCAGGGGCACTGTAATTCACAAACCTGCAGAGTTATAAATGACAGCTATCGTCCAAAAATAGACTGAAGTAAGGCTGCCAAGAGGACTTGAAAGCGGGGCAGAATTGCAGGAAACCGATTTCAGGAGGTAGACTGGAATTGCATTGAAAGCATAGGAAAAGAGGCAGAACGTCCACAATGATGCACTTGGCCAAAAAGGGCGTATGCGTTTTTTCCTGAATATATTCAGGAAAAAACGCATACGCCCTTTTTGGCCAACCAAGCAAGCTTGCAAAGGAAATCTGCACTACAATGAAGTCTCACTTCCCCCGGTCAAAAGGGCCATCTGAAAAAAGTGTAAAATCCAGAAAGGCAGGACAGGCCATGGAGAACTGGGAGCCTTGTTATGCTGATGGGCGGGATGTAAATTGCCAACAGACACTCGGGAGAAGTGTATGGTGTTTCCTGAAACATCTAAAAAACAAAGCAACAGAGCCTAGGGCACTTCCACTTATGGTCCTATAGCTTAGGGAAATTAAAATCAAAAAGACACAGCCACCCCAAAGTTTGGGAACGGCTCTGTTTACAAGAACCTCGTTTACAGTACAAGTTCAACATCGCAGAAAGTGAAAAATGGATAAAGAAGTTGTGGTACTTACGTACAATGCAATATCACTCAGCAATGAAATCTATGTCATCAGGCCCGTAGCAGCACAATGAGTGGATTCAGGTATGATGATTCTAACTGAAATAAGTCACACAGAAAAAGAAACATCATAAGATATCAGTAATACACGGAATGTAAACTTGGCTACACAGGAACTGAATTACAGAACAGAACAGGGTCTCAAATTTAGAAAACCAACTTATGCTTGCTTAAGGGGAAAGGTGAGTTGGGGTGCTGCATAAAACCAGAGATTGAAATGAGCACAGATAAAGTTCCTTAAGCCAAATATGGAATAGACAAGAGCTACTCCTTGCTCAACGAAATGGACTCAACACCTATATTAAACGCCTAAGAATGTACCTGACTAGTAAGTATCTTAAAACCTATGGATTGCTATGTCTCCGAAAGAGAATCAAGCATGTGTACAGGGGCATAAACGCAGCAGTGATAGGATTGGAGAGGTTCGGTGAGCAAATGAAGACCCTTTGAAGTCATATTGCATGGTACCCATTCCACGGGTCTCAACTCTCCAGGTTTAAGGTATTCTTCCTTCAGCTAAAACATGCATGTGGAACCCAGAGTATGATCAACCATGTGATCGGGAGACGTGTTCAAATATGTCTCAGTTTTCCTCCCCTGGTACTCGGGTGCAACATTCCAGACGCTTTACTAACACTCTCCCACTTGGAGAGTCAGTCGCCTTTAACCTCCTGTTTGGCCCAGTTTGCAATTTCTGCGGAAGATGAACAGGAATAGCGAGAACCAATGAGAGACTAGCTGGAGGTGTCTGGACGGGCAAATTTAACTCTCATTTCCCACCAGGAAGAGGAATTAACCAAAGGCTCAGCGTGCCGTGCCGGAACCAGATTAGGGCCTGAAGCCATCCTGCGGTGTTGCGGCCAGCTCACAAGAAAGCGAGTTGAAGAAAGGAGCTCAGGGGCACTGTAATTCACAAACCTGCAGAGTTATAAATGACAGCTATCGTCCAAAAATAGACTGAAGTAAGGCTGCCAAGAGGACTTGAAAGCGGGGCAGAATTGCAGGAAACCGATTTCAGGAGGTAGACTGGAATTGCATTGAAAGCATAGGAAAAGAGGCAGAACGTCCACAATGATGCACTTGGCCAAAAAGGGCGTATGCGTTTTTTCCTGAATATATTCAGGAAAAAACGCATACGCCCTTTTTGGCCAACCAAGCAAGCTTGCAAAGGAAATCTGCACTACAATGAAGTCTCACTTCCCCCGGTCAAAAGGGCCATCTGAAAAAAGTGTAAAATCCAGAAAGGCAGGACAGGCCATGGAGAACTGGGAGCCTTGTTATGCTGATGGGCGGGATGTAAATTGCCAACAGACACTCGGGAGAAGTGTATGGTGTTTCCTGAAACATCTAAAAAACAAAGCAACAGAGCCTAGGGCACTTCCACTTATGGTCCTATAGCTTAGGGAAATTAAAATCAAAAAGACACAGCCACCCCAAAGTTTGGGACGGCTCTGTTTACAAGAACCTCGTTTACAGTACAAGTTCAATATCGCAGAAAGTGAAAAATGGATAAAGAACTTGTGGTATTTATTTACAAAGCAATATCACTCAGCAATGAAATCTATGTCATCAGGCCCGTAGCAGCATAATGAGTGGATTCAGGTACGATGATTCTAACTGAAATAAGTCACACAGAAAAAGAAACATCATAAGGTATCACTAATACACGGAATGTGAACTTGGCTACACATGAACTGAATTACAAAACAGAACAGGGTCTCAAGTTTAGAAAACCAACTTATGCCTGCTTAAGGGGGAAGGTGAGTTGGGGTGCTGCATAAAAGCAGAGTTTGAAATTAGCACAGATACCATTCCATAAGCCAAATATGTAATAGACAAGAGCTACCCCTTGCTCAACGAAATGGATTCAACAATGAGGTATCACCTCACACCTGGTAGAATAGGCATCATTGAAAATCTACAAACAAAAAATGCTGGAAAGGGTGTGGAGAAAAGGAACCCTCTTCCACTATTGTTGGGAATATAAATTGATACAGTCATTATGGAGAACAATATGGAATTTCTTAAGAAACTAACAATAGAATTACCATATGATACAGCAATCCCAGTACTGGACATATACCCAGACAAAACCATAAATCAAAAAGAGTCATTCACCGCAATGTTCATTGCATCACTATTTACAATATCGAGGTAATGGAAGCAACCTAAATGCCCACAGACAGACGAATGCATAAAGCTGTGGTACATATATAAAATGGAATATTACTAAGCCATGAAAAGGAATGAAATTGGGTCATTTGTAGAGACGTCGATGGATCTAGAGACTGTCATACAGAGTGAAGTAAGTCAGAAAGAGAAAAACAAATCTTGTATATTCATGCATATATGTGGAACCTAGAAAAACTGTACAGATTAACCATTTGCAAGGCATAAATAGAGCAACAGATGTAGACAACAAACGTATGGACAACAAGGGGGGAAAGCTGTTGGGGGGGTGGTGGTGGGAGGAGTTGAGAGACTGGGATTGGCATGTATACATTTATATGTATAAAATAGATAACCAATAAGAACCTGCTGTATAAAAATATAAAATAAAATTCAAAATTAAAAAGAAATAAAATTTAAAAAATAAAACAGAAAAAACAATTATTCCCTGCACATACATGTATTTATATGAATAAATTATTTCCATGCTTATATCTGTAAATACAAAAAAGAGGAATAAAATCTACCTTGAACCAAAAACGAAAAAGAGAAAAAAAACACAGAACCCACCAGTTACCACGAGGAAAACCGTATCAGGGCACTTGCTCCAGTTGTAAACAATTCTGAAGTTGGTCAGTGGTGGGGAATCGTCTCCCATTCAGCCAGCAGCCCCCACGCAACAAGCGTCCTCATTGCAGCTGGGGCACCGTGCCGAGGCATCTGTGAGTAAACGTGAGCTGAGCCCCAGGCCAGTTGCTGCTGAACTATTCCCACCCGTCCCAGGTAAAACACCTGAATATATACAAGGACTTGAAAGCCTAGAGGAAGGGCCATAGAGCCACACGAGTGACAGCATGCCGGCCGACTTGGTGCCTGCAGGCCAGCCAGGATGGTCCTGGCCCTGGGTGCTCTTCTGGAAGATTTCCATTTCCCTGCCTGAGATACCCGTCCTGTCCCTGCCCCCACTGCTTTTTTCCTTCCTCACCTCTGCCCAGGGAGAAATTCCAGCAGCAGGTATGGGTGACACATCCTCTTCTTTAGCAGGTGGCAGCCTGGCAACTGCTGCAGAAAGTCCAGCAGAGCCCCACTCACACTGGGCCACCCACAAAGCCGTGGCCTCTCACTCCCTCCCACCAGCCCAGCCCCGAGACTGCTGACAGGGCAGAGAAAATGGCGTCAGGCACGGCTGCAGGGGCTCTTGCTGCCTGGAGTGGTATTTATATTGATCTCAACCCAGGCACACCTGGGGAGGGCTGGCCGGCACGGTAAGGCTGCCCAGGTCAGCCAATCATCACCCCTCAGGGGCTCACAGTTGCAGAAAATGGAACTTGCTGAACCGGCCAGGTCCAAGGAACAGGTGTGGGCTCCTGAGAGTCAGGATAGACAAGGGGCTGCAGCTTTGGCTTGTTTTCTAATCATTTTATCTGGCCCATGAGTGGGAGACAACTTCAAGAAAACCCTCTCCTAATGAGAGGAACCCAGGAGTCAGGGAGAGGAGGGGTGGGTGGTGGTTGGAGACAGAGGCCTGGTGCCCCGGGTGCAGTGGAAGTCTCTGGAAGACCAGGTGGAGGGAGGCCTCACGGAGTGATGCCCAGGGTCACAGACCTGTCGCAGCTGCTGTTTGTTAGTTCAAGTCCTGCTCTGAGGTGCTCTGTGTCAGCTCTGAGCGACAGGTGAGCTGGGGGTGCTCTGCAATGAGGGCTATGTGCACGGTTCCTGTGTGCCCAGCCCTGCCACGGTACCTGCAAGGGTAGCTCTGTATCCTGGGAGGGGCCTGACCACGAGAGCCCCGTGGGCTGGGGTGGGGGTGGGGTACCTGCCCAGGTGAGCTCCATATTCTGGGATTGGTCTGACCACGAGAGCCCCATGGGCTGCTGGGGACCTGGTAAAGGATGTCAGGACAGTCAGTGAAGCCACCGAGGATATACCTCCAGTTGCTCCTAATTCCTACACCCTGCTGGTCATTCTACCAACCACCAGGACATGGTATTCTGTATTAGTCTTCAATGATGCCTTCTTTTGTATTCCATTAGTCCCAGAGTCACAAGAAATTTTGGCTTGTGAGTGGCAGGACTCAACATACAACTAAAACAATACTTCCGGGCCGTCTGGCCCCAAGGGTGCAAAAATTCCCACACCATCTTTGGGGAAAGCTTAGCTAAAGACCTAAAAGTTCTACCTCTGGAAAAGGAAACCCTCCTTCAATATGCAGACGACATTCTGATCACCAGCCCTACTAAGGAGGCCTCTGAACTACCAAGCCAATAAAGGATAGAAGTTGTCCAAGAAAAAGCTCAAATATCACAGACTGCGGTGACCTGCCTGGGCTTCATTCTCACAGAAGGTCAGAGAAGCCCATCCCAGGAAAGGGAAGAAACCATTTTCAGCCTTACCCCTTTCTAAAACTAGAAGACAGCTTAGGGGTTCCTGGGGAGGCCAGGGTTTGCTGCTTCTGGATCCCTAACCACAGTCTACTAGCTGGGCCTCTATATGAAACACTGAAAGGAAAAGATGATGATCCTTTTGAATAGAATCCAGAAGTGGCCTTTCAAGAATGGAAAGAGCAGTCAATTCAGACCCTTGCCCTGGAACTCCCTAATTTAGCTAAACCCTTTGACCTTTACATTCCCGGTGAAAGGTGAATCGCCATTGGAGAATTAGTGCAAAAACTGGGACCACTTGAAATGGAACAATGCAAGAATGCCATCCAGGTAGGATAAACTACGGTCACTAAGGGGCTTGGCCCACTGCCACATCTGGCCAAGATACTGGCGGTATCTAAAAACCTGGAAATCAGCAGCCCAAAAGGCCACCTCCCTCCTAAGGGAAAAGGACCCCACGTGGTGATCCTAACCACCAACCATGCCCTGAAGTTGCAGGGTTTGCTCCGTGGGCACACCGACCTCGAGTGAGGAGGCCCTCCAACTCCAACATCCAGAGAGATAACCGGGGGCAACAGGGCACCATGACGACTCGTGTGAACATCACTTGACCTGGAGTTTCTCTCATAAAACAACAAGAGTGTGTCCCAAAAGAGTAGACTACTGCTTGCAGGACTTACTGCACCCAGAGGGGAGCTAATAATCTTGGCAGGGGAACAGTATACCACACTGTCACCATAGAAAAGCCTACAGACACCGTGATGATGGTGGCCAATAAGACCGGCTGGACTCCTGTTTACTTCAAAAGGCTGTTGACTCAGTAGCCATCATGGTCCTTGATCACCACTGACCCTGGACTGTCTGGGAGTTGAGCGGGCAGGGCTCTGACACCTGGTGCTGTTTGTACGTTAATTCAGGGGCCTAATTGAAGAAAGCGCAGACTACTGGTCAGAGCATCTAGGCTGGCAGAGACGGTCAGCCTAAGGTGGCCGAACAAATGTGGGGCGGGGTGAAACCGGCCCCCACAGCGTCTCTGCACATCTCTTTCCTGGACCCTTAAAGGTCATTAGAATCTATAACACTTCCAATGCTGGTGCTCAGGTGGACGAGCAGGGAGGCAGGGGTCCTGGGGACAATCAACGTCACCGGGAGGCTGCTGGGGAGAAGCTCTGACCCTCGCCCCAGGGTATGAGGGCTCCCAACTCAGCACTCAGCAGTTACAGAAGAAGGGTCTGCACCCTCAGCACTCCAAGAATGAGGAACGGGACAAAAGGCAGAGGAGGGGTTTGTCCCCAGCAAAGCCCATTAAAAATCCCTGGGAGATAAAAATAGAATCTGGGCAATAAAGTCAAGTCTAACCTTTTTTATCCTTTGTGCTTTGTCTAATTTCACATGCTCCTAGGGTCCCGCATGTAGAGGTTCCACACCTGGCACTTCAGACTAGATTTCCTAGTGCAGAATGGCTGGGTCGACACCTCAGCTCCTGGGGCCCAGTGCAGACTCCACGATATAGAGCCTGAGCTACAGCCAACCCGGCCCTCGAGAGCTCCGCCGCCTCCCTCCCTCCCACTGACTCTGACAGGATCTCTACACAGCAGCCCAGCCCACAGCCCACGGGGTAGTGCATGCTCTCACCTCTCCATTCTCTGATCAAAATATAAAGTTTCCTTTGCTTGTGAACCAAACTCAGTCTCGATCTGTTGGCCCCAATGACACTGGGCAGGGGGACACTTGTTGGGGTCCACTCTGGAGGATCAGTAACAGAAATTGAGACTATTGTAACCTCAATGAACAGATGTGTGAGCCAAACTGTAGTTAACATAGAACAGTGTATAAGGCTCGGGTAAAATAAGATGTTTTTAACACTTCCATTTGATATTTCCATCACTTTTTATAAGCAAGTTCAGTGAAAAGGTTTGTCTTATTTGTCAGGTCAATATTAGAGAAACGAAGTGATTTCTTTCCAAGGATGTACAGCTAATAATCTTGGTTAAACCTTCAATCTTGTTTTAAATGCTTTTCCATTGAAAATGATACCTCTCTTTCAGCTCCCCCATTTCTGAGAAGTATAAAATCTTATAATTTATTATTACCAAAGGGGAAAGGTGGGAGGAGGGATAAATTAACAGTTTGGAATGAACACATACACACTGCTATGTATAAAATAGATCATCAACAAGGAACTACTGTATAGCACAGGGAACTACACTCAACATTTTGCAATAACCTATAAGGGGAAATAATCTGAAAAAGAATAGATATTTTTATTGACATCATCTATCAATGACAGTTAAAGTGTAGCCTAAGGGAAGCTGGTGGTGAGTGCTTCTGACCCTGAAGACTTCAATCATCTAAAGTTTGGACTCTGCCTACTTCCCAAGGCCCTTAATGAACATATGTGTAGCCGTAGCTTAAAAAATTCCCCAGTTTGGGTTTCGGGGAGACACTGATTTTGAAAAAGCCCTGGTGTTCTCCTTACATGAATGGGACTCTTCCTACTGCTAAAACATGTCTGTCACACCCAGAGGATGGTATACCGTCTGATCAGGAAGAGTTTGGAAAAGGCATCTCATCTCCTCATCTCCTGGTGCTCGGGTTCACCCCTCCAGCGTCTTTACTAACAGTCTCCCCACTTGGAGATGTCAGCACTGTCAACATCCTGTTGCGTACAGTTTGGAATTTGTCCAGAGGATGAAGCGGAAGGATGAGGAACAATGAGAGACAAGTCCTAGGTGTTCAGACAGGCACATGTCACTCTAATTTCCAATCAGGAAGACGAATTGACCAAAGGCTAGGGTTGCCCATGGAAACAGTATAGGGCTTGAGGAAATCCCGCTGCTTTGTGGCCAGTTCCCATAAACACGAGTTGAACAATGGAACTCAGGGGCAGTAAAATTCACAAAACTGCAGAGTTGAAAATATCCATCACTGAAAAATGTCTTGAGGAAAGTCAGAGAAAAGGACTTGTAAGCAAGGGAGAATGGCAGGAAAGGGATTTGAGGAGGTAGAAAGGACTCGCCATTAAGCACAAGAAAAGGAGCTGAACATTGCCAACATTGCAGTTGGCCAAAAAGGGTGTATGCGTTCTTTTCTGTATATATTCAAGAAAAGGGCATACACTTTTTTAGCCAACCAAACAGGTGGGCACTGGAAGTCAATACTACAAAAGATATCACTTCGCATCAGTCAGAAGAGCCATCCTCATAAAGCGTAAACAACAGAAATGCAGGACAGGGCAACGAGAAGAGGGAGCCCTGTGAGACTTATAGTGGAAATGTATATTGCCAATGGCCATTCTGGAGAAGTGTATTGTGTTTACTAAAGCATCTAAAAAATGAGCTACAGAGCATAGGGCACTTGCACTCATGGGCGTATATCTTGGGAAAAACAAAAATCGAGAGGACACAGGCACCCCAATGTTTACCCCCTCTCTGTTTAAAAGATCCTCGACTAGGATATAACTTAAATGTCTCTGGAGGGAAAAAATGGATAGAGATGTGGTACTTAGGTAGAGTGGAATATTATTCAGCCTGGAAATCAATGAAATATGGCCAGTTGTAACAACTCCGGAGGAGTTACGTATGATCATTCTAAGTGACAGAATTCAAAAAGAAAAAGACACATATCATAAGATATCACTTAAAGGTGGAATCCAAAATGGCTACACATGAAATAAATTACAAAACAAAAACATAGTCAAATATGTAGAAAACACGCATAAGGCTGCTAAACGGGAAAGGTGGGGAGGGGTGAGGCATCATCCAGGAGGTTGAAATTAGCAAAGATACCATTCCAAATACCAAACTGATAATCAACAAGGCCTACACGGTAGCTAAAAGAACTGCACTCAGCACACTCAAGTCACCGGAAAAGAATATATACGACTGGTAAGAATCTGAAAAAGAATTTATTGATGTCTCTCTGTACGTGAATCAAGTGGATGTACAGCAGCAAGAAACAGAGCTTTGAAAATCAGCTGTAACCAATATAGTAATAAATTGAAAAAAATAAACGACAGAGAGACAGAGAAAACCTCTTACAACTTTTCCTCAGGGACGGTGATGCAACATGGATTGAACACATCTAGACCCACAGCAGGATGAGACATAAGGCTGGAAACTGTTTGCACTAAGAGAAATGTGAGGTTGGGTGAGGAAATGCACACCCTTTAAAGTAATACTACCTGGTACCCATTCAATGGGTCCCAAATCTGCAGGTTCAAGGGATCTTCCTACAGCTAAAACATGCATGGAAAACCCAGAGGACTGTACACCATGTGATCGGGAGATGTGTCTAAAATGCACCTCATTTATCCTCTCCTGGTGCTCCTGTTCACCATTCCAGCCACGCTACTTAGAATCTCCCCACTTGGAGAATCAGCACATTTAAACTTCTGTTTCACACATTTTGCAAATTGTGAGGAGGATGAACGGGAAGAGGGGGAACCAATGAGAGAAGAGTTGTAGGGGTTTGGACGGGCACATATCACTCTAATTTCCCATTAAGAATAAGAATTAAAGAAAGGCTCAGCCTGCCTCGCCGGAGCCAAAATAGGGCCTGAAGCAATCCTGCGGGTTTGAGGCCAGCTCACAAAAGAGCAACTTAAAAAATGGAGCTCAGGGTCACTGCAATTCACAAACCTGCAGAGTTATAAATGAAAACTAACGTCCAAAAATATGTTGAGGTAAGGCAAAGAAGAGGATCTGAATGCAAGACAGAATTGCAAGAAACAGATTTCAAGAGATAGATTGGACTCGTCTTTAACGCACATGAAAAGCGGCAGAATTTCGACAATGATGCAGTTGGCCCAAAAGGGCGTATGCGTTTTTTCCTGATTATATCCAGGAAAAAACGCATACGCACTTTATGGGCAACGAAGCAAGCAAGCAATGCAAATGTGCACAACAAAGAAGTCTCACTTCCCACCGGTCAAAAGGGCCATCCTAAAAAATTGTAAAAACCAGAAATGCAGGACAGGCCATGGAGAACAGGGAGCCTTTATACGCTGATGGGCAGTGTGTGAACTGCCGAGAGCCACTCTGGAGAAGTGTATGGTGGTTCCTAAATCATCTAAAAAACAGAGCTACAGAGCATAGGACACTTCCAATCATGGGAGTATATCTAGGGAAGTCTAAAAATCAACAAGACACAAGCACACCACAGTTTAGGGCTACTCTGTTTACAAGAACCTCAACTTCAGTACACCTTAAATATCCCAGGAAAGAGAACAATGGATAAAGAAGATGTGGTACTTATGTACAATGGAATATCTCTTCACCATGAAATCAATGTAATAAGGCTAGTAGAAGGATAAAGAGTGGATTTAGGTCTGATAATACTACTTGAAATAAGTCAAACAGAAAAAGAAACATATCATAAGATATCACTTATAGAGGGAGGGTAAATATGGCTGCACAAGAAATGAATTACAGAACAGAACAGTGTCTCACATTTAGAAAACACACTTATGTCAGCTTAAGGGGAAAGGAGAGGTGGGGTGATGCATAAAACCAGAGTTTGAAATTAGCACAGATACCGTTCAATAAACCAAATAGGTATTAGACAAGATCTACACCTTGCTCAATGAACTGGCCTCAACACACCCTATACACCGCAGAGAAATATATCTGAGTAATAAGAATCTTAAAACCCATGTATTGATATATCTCCATAAGGGAATCAAGTGTGTGCAGAGCGGCACAAACACAGCAGTGAAAAGGAGCTAAACCCCATTATAGAAATAAATTTTAAAAACAAAACGCTGAAACAATGAAAGAGAGAAAAATTCTTACAAAATTCGCTCAGGGGCTGTGATGCAACCTGGATTGACCACATATAAACCCACAGCTGGATAAGACATAAGGCTGGACACTTGGGGCTGAGAGGATTGGTGAGCTTTGGTGAGCAACTGCCGAAAGTTTAATGCAATACTTCATGCTACTCAGTCCAAGGGTCCCAACACTCCAGGTTGAAGGGAATCTTCCTACAGCTAAACCATGCTTGGGAAACCCAGCGACTGGTATACCATATGATCGGGAAAGGTTTCTAAAACGCACCTCATTTTTCCTCTCCTGGGGCTCCGGATCGACATTCCAGCCGCTTTACTAACAACATCCCCACATGGAGTCAATGCCTTTAAGTTCTGGTATCGCACAGTCTGCAGTTAGTGCAGAGGATGAATGGGAATAGGGGGAACCAGTGAGAAACTAGCTGTAGCGGTTTCAATGGGCACATGTCACTCTAATATCACATCAGTAAGAAGAATTAACCAAAGGCACAGCAAGGTGCCCCAGAAGAAAAATAGGGCTTCAAGGAATCCTGTGGTTATGGGGCAAGACCACAAAAATAAGAGCTAAAAAATGGAGCTAAGGGCCACTGCAATTCAAAAACCTGCAGAGTTATAAAGGCCAACTATTTTCAAAAAATATATTGAGGTAAGGCTATGAAGAGGCATTGAAAGCAAGGGCAGAATTGCAGGAAACCGATTTCAGGAGGTAGACTGGAATTGCATTGAAAGCATAGGAAAAGAGGCAGAACGTCCACAATGATGCACTTGGCCAAAAAGGGCGTATGCGTTTTTTCCTGAATATATTCAGGAAAAAACGCATACGCCCTTTTTGGCCAACCAAGCAAGCTTGCAAAGGAAATCTGCACTACAATGAAGTCTCACTTCCCCCGGTCAAAAGGGCCATCTGAAAAAAGTGTAAAATCCAGAAAGGCAGGACAGGCCATGGAGAACTGGGAGCCTTGTTATGCTGATGGGCGGGATGTAAATTGCCAACAGACACTCGGGAGAAGTGTATGGTGTTTCCTGAAACATCTAAAAAACAAAGCAACAGAGCCTAGGGCACTTCCACTTATGGTCCTATAGCTTAGGGAAATTAAAATCAAAAAGACACAGCCACCCCAAAGTTTGGGACGGCTCTGTTTACAAGAACCTCGTTTACAGTACAAGTTCAACATCGCAGAAAGTGAAAAATGGATAAAGAAGTTGTGGTACTTACGTACAATGCAATATCACTCAGCAATGAAATCTATGTCATCAGGCCCGTAGCAGCATAATGAGTGGATTCAGGTATGATGATTCTAACTGAAATAAGTCACACAGAAAAAGAAACATCATAAGATATCACTAATACACGGAATGTAAACTTGGCTACACAGGAACTGAATTACAGAACAGAACAGGGTCTCAAATTTAGAAAACCAACTTATGCTTGCTTAAGGGGAAAGGTGAGTTGGGGTGCTGCATAAAACCAGAGATTGAAATGAGCACAGATAAAGTTCCTTAAGCCAAATATGGAATAGACAAGAGCTACTCCTTGCTCAACGAAATGGACTCAACACCCATATTAAACGCCTAAGAATGTACCTGACTAGTAAGTATCTTAAAACCTATGGATTGCTATGTCTCCGAAAGAGAATCAAGCATGTGTACAGGGGCATAAACGCAGCAGTGATAGGATTGGAGAGGTTCGGTGAGCAAATGAAGACCCTTTGAAGTCATATTGCATGGTACCCATTCCACGGGTCTCAACTACTCCAGGTTTAAGGTATTCTTCCTTCAGCTAAAACATGCATGTGGAACCCAGAGTATGATCAACCATGTGATCGGGAGACGTGTTCAAATATGTCTCAGTTTTCCTACCCTGGTACTCGGGTGCAACATTCCAGACGCTTTACTAACACTCTCCCGACTTGGAGAGTCAGTCCCTTTAACCTCCTGTTTGGCCCAGTTTGCAATTTCTGCGGAAGATGAACAGGAATAGCGAGAACCAATGAGAGACTAGCTGGAGGTGTCTGGACGGGCAAATTTAACTCTCATTTCCCACCAGGAAGAGGAATTAACCAAAGGCTCAGCGTGCCGTGCCGGAACCAGATTAGGGCCTGAAGCCATCCTGCGGTGTTGCGGCCAGCTCACAAGAAAGCGAGTTGAAGAAAGGAGCTCAGGGGCACTGTAATTCACAAACCTGCAGAGTTATAAATGACAGCTATCGTCCAAAAATAGACTGAAGTAAGGCTGCCAAGAGGACTTGAAAGCGGGGCAGAATTGCAGGAAACCGATTTCAGGAGGTAGACTGGAATTGCATTGAAAGCATAGGAAAAGAGGCAGAACGTCCACAATGATGCACTTGGCCAAAAAGGGCGTATGCGTTTTTTCCTGAATATATTCAGGAAAAATCGCATACGCCCTTTTTGGCCAACCAAGCAAGCTTGCAAAGGAAATCTGCACTACAATGAAGTCTCACTTCCCCCCGGTCAAAAGGGCCATCTGAAAAAAGTGTAAAATCCAGAAAGGCAGGACAGGCCATGGAGAACTGGGAGCCTTGTTATGCTGATGGGCGGGATGTAAATTGCCAACAGACACTCGGGAGAAGTGTATGGTGTTTCCTGAAACATCTAAAAAACAAAGCAACAGAGCCTAGGGCACTTCCACTTATGGTCCTATAGCTTAGGGAAATTAAAATCAAAAAGACACAGCCACCCCAAAGTTTGGGACGCCTCTGTTTACAAGAACCTCGTTTACAGTACAAGTTCAACATCGCAGAAAGTGAAAAATGGATAAAGAAGTTGTGGTATTTACTTACAAAGCAATATCACTCAGCAATGAAATCTATGTCATCAGGCCCTTAGCAGCACAATGAGTGGATTCAGGTATGATGATTCTAACTGAAATAAGTCACACAGAAAAAGAAACATCATAAGATATCAGTAATACACGGAATGTAAACTTGGCTACACAGGAACTGAATTACAGAACAGAACAGGGTCTCAAATTTAGAAAACCAACTTATGCTTGCTTAAGGGGAAAGGTGAGTTGGGGTGCTGCATAAAACCAGAGATTGAAATGAGCACAGATAAAGTTCCTTAAGCCAAATATGGAATAGACAAGAGCTACTCCTTGCTCAACGAAATGGACTCAACACCCCATATTAAACGCCTAAGAATGTACCTGACTAGTAAGTATCTTAAAACCTATGGATTGCTATGTCTCCGAAAGAGAATCAAGCAGTGTGTACAGGGGCATAAACGCAGCAGTGATAGGATTGGAGAGGTTCGGTGAGCAAATGAAGACCCTTTGAAGTCATATTGCATGGTACCCATTCCACGGGTCTCAACTACTCCAGGTTTAAGGTATTCTTCCTTCAGCTAAAACATGCATGTGGAACCCAGAGTATGATCAACCAGTGTGAATCGGGAGACGTGTTCAAATATGTCTCAGTTTTCCTACCCTGGTACTCGGGTGCAACATTCCAGACGCTTTACTAACACTCTCCCGACTTGGAGAGTCAGTCGCCTTTAACCTCCTGTTTGGCCCAGTTTGCAATTTCTGCGGAAGATGAACAGGAATAGCGAGAACCAATGAGAGACTAGCTGGAGGTGTCTGGACGGGCAAATTTAACTCTCATTTCCCACCAGGAAGAGGAATTAACCAAAGGCTCAGCGTGCCGTGCCGGAACCAGATTAGGGCCTGAAGCCATCCTGCGGTGTTGCGGCCAGCTCACAAGAAAGCGAGTTGAAGAAAGGAGCTCAGGGGCACTGTAATTCACAAACCTGCAGAGTTATAAATGACAGCTATCGTCCAAAAATATACTGAAGTAAGGCTGCCAAGAGGACTTGAAAGCGGGGCAGAATTGCAGGAAACCGATTTCAGGAGGTAGACTGGAATTGCATTGAAAGCATAGGAAAAGAGGCAGAACGTCCACAATGATGCACTTGGCCAAAAAGGGCGTATGCGTTTTTTCCTGAATATATTCAGGAAAAAACGCATACGCCCTTTTTGGCCAACCAAGCAAGCTTGCAAAGGAAATCTGCACTACAATGAAGTCTCACTTCCCCCCGGTCAAAAGGGCCATCTGAAAAAAGTGTAAAATCCAGAAAGGCAGGACAGGCCATGGAGAACTGGGAGCCTTGTTATGCTGATGGGCGGGATGTAAATTGCCAACAGACACTCGGGAGAAGTGTATGGTGTTTCCTGAAACATCTAAAAAACAAAGCAACAGAGCCTAGGGCACTTCCACTTATGGTCCTATAGCTTAGGGAAATTAAAATCAAAAAGACACAGCCACCCCAAAAGTTTGGGACGGCTCTGTTTACAGAATCTCGTTCTACGGCACAAGTTAAATATCCCAGAAGAGCAAATAATGGATAAAGAAGTTGCGGTACTTACTGTACAAGCAGAATACCACTCAGCAATGAAATCTATGTCACCAGGCCCGTAGCAGCATAATGAGTGGATTGAGGCACGATGATTCTAAGTGAAATAAGTCACACAGAAAAAGAAACATCATAAGGTATCACTAATACACGGAATGTGAACTTGGCTACACAGGAACTGAATTACAAAACAGAACAGGGTCTCAAATTTAGAAAACCAACTTATGCTTGCTTAAGGGGGAAGGTGAGTTGGGGTGCTGCATAAAAGCAGAGTTGAAATTAGCACAGATACCGTTCCATAAGCCAAATATGTAATAGACAAGAGCTACCCCTTGCTCAACGAAATGGATTCAACAATGAGGTATCACCTCACACCTGGTAGAATAGGCATCATTGAAAATCTACAAACAAAAAATGCTGGAAAGGGTGTGGAGAAAAGGAACCCTCTTCCACTATTGTTGGGAATATAAATTGATACAGTCATTATGGAGAACAATATGGAATTTCTTAAGAAACTAACAATAGAATTACCATATGATACAGCAATCCCAGTACTGGACATATACCCAGACAAAACCATAAATCAAAAAGAGTCATTCACCGCAATGTTCATTGCATCACTATTTACAATATCGAGGTAATGGAAGCAACCTAAATGCCCACAGACAGACGAATGCATAAAGCTGTGGTACATATATAAAATGGAATATTACTAAGCCATGAAAAGGAATGAAATTGGGTCATTTGTAGAGACGTCGATGGATCTAGAGACTGTCATACAGAGTGAAGTAAGTCAGAAAGAGAAAAACAAATCTTGTATATTCATGCATATATGTGGAACCTAGAAAAACTGTACAGATTAACCATTTTGCAAGGCATAAATAGAGCAACAGATGTAGACAACAAACGTATGGACAACAAGGGGGGAAAGCTGTTGGGGGGGTGGTGGTGGGAGGAGTTGAGAGACTGGGATTGGCATGTATACATTTATATGTATAAAATAGATAACCAATAAGAACCTGCTGTATAAAAATATAAAATAAAATTCAAAATTAAAAAGAAATAAAATTTAAAAAATAAAACAGAAAAAACAATTATTCCCTGCACATACATGTATTTATATGAATAAATTATTTCCATGCTTATATCTGTAAATACAAAAAAGAGGAATAAAATCTACCTTGAACCAAAAACGAAAAAGAGAAAAAAAACACAGAACCCACCAGTTACACAGAGGAAAACCGTATCAGGGCACTTGCTCCAGTTGTAAACAATTCTGAAGTTGGTCAGTGGTGGGGAATCGTATCCCATTCAGCCAGCAGCCCCCACGCAACAAGCGTCCTCATTGCAAAGCTGGGGCACCGTGCTGAGGCATCTGTGAGTAAACGTGAGCTGAGCCCCAGGCCAGTTGCTGCTGAACTATTCCCACCCGTCCCAGGTAAAACACCTGAATATATACAAGGACTTGAAAGCCTAGAGGAAGGGCCATAGAGCCACACGAGTGACAGCATGCCGGCCGACTTGGTGCCTGCAGGCCAGCCAGGATGGTCCTGGCCCTGGGTGCTCTTCTGGAAGATTTCCATTTCCCTGCCTGAGATACCCGTCCTGTCCCTGCCCCCACTGCTTTTTTCCTTCCTCACCTCTGCCCAGGGAGAAATTCCAGCAGCAGGTATGGGTGACACATCCTCTTCTTTAGCAGGTGGCAGCCTGGCAACTGCTGCAGAAAGTCCAGCAGAGCCCCACTCACACTGGGCCACCCACAAAGCCGTGGCCTCTCACTCCCTCCCACCAGCCCAGCCCCGAGACTGCTGACAGGGCAGAGAAAATGGCGTCAGGCACGGCTGCAGGGGCTCTTGCTGCCTGGAGTGGTATTTATATTGATCTCAACCCAGGCACACCTGGGGAGGGCTGGCCGGCACGGTAAGGCTGCCCAGGTCAGCCAATCATCACCCCTCAGGGGCTCACAGTTGCAGAAAATGGAACTTGCTGAACCGGCCAGGTCCAAGGAACAGGTGTGGGCTCCTGAGAGTCAGGATAGACAAGGGGCTGCAGCTTTGGCTTGTTTTCTAATCATTTTATCTGGCCCATGAGTGGGAGACAACTTCAAGAAAACCCTCTCCTAATGAGAGGAACCCAGGAGTCAGGGAGAGGAGGGGTGGGTGGTGGTTGGAGACAGAGGCCTGGTGCCCCGGGTGCAGTGGAAGTCTCTGGAAGACCAGGTGGAGGGAGGCCTCACGGAGTGATGCCCAGGGTCACAGACCTGTCGCAGCTGCTGTTTGTTAGTTCAAGTCCTGCTCTGAGGTGCTCTGTGTCAGCTCTGAGCGACAGGTGAGCTGGGGGTGCTCTGCAATGAGGGCTATGTGCACGGTTCCTGTGTGCCCAGCCCTGCCACGGTACCTGCAAGGGTAGCTCTGTATCCTGGGAGGGGCCTGACCACGAGAGCCCCGTGGGCTGGGGTGGGGGTGGGGTACCTGCCCAGGTGAGCTCCATATTCTGGGATTGGTCTGACCACGAGAGCCCCATGGGCTGCTGGGGACCTGGTAAAGGATGTCAGGACAGTCAGTGAAGCCACCGAGGATATACCTCCAGTTGCTCCTAATTCCTACACCCTGCTGGTCATTCTACCAACCACCAGGACATGGTATTCTGTATTAGTCTTCAATGATGCCTTCTTTTGTATTCCATTAGTCCCAGAGTCACAAGAAATTTTGGCTTGTGAGTGGCAGGACTCAACATACAACTAAAACAATACTTCCGGGCCGTCTGGCCCCAAGGGTGCAAAAATTCCCACACCATCTTTGGGGAAAGCTTAGCTAAAGACCTAAAAGTTCTACCTCTGGAAAAGGAAACCCTCCTTCAATATGCAGACGACATTCTGATCACCAGCCCTACTAAGGAGGCCTCTGAACTACCAAGCCAATAAAGGATAGAAGTTGTCCAAGAAAAAGCTCAAATATCACAGACTGCGGTGACCTGCCTGGGCTTCATTCTCACAGAAGGTCAGAGAAGCCCATCCCAGGAAAGGGAAGAAACCATTTTCAGCCTTACCCCTTTCTAAAACTAGAAGACAGCTTAGGGGTTCCTGGGGAGGCCAGGGTTTGCTGCTTCTGGATCCCTAACTACAGTCTACTAGCTGGGCCTCTATATGAAACACTGAAAGGAAAAGATGATGATCCTTTTGAATAGAATCCAGAAGTGGCCTTTCAAGAATGGAAAGAGCAGTCAATTCAGACCCTTGCCCTGGAACTCCCTAATTTAGCTAAACCCTTTGACCTTTACATTCCCGGTGAAAGGTGAATCGCCATTGGAGAATTCGTGCAAAAACTGGGACCACTTGAAATGGAACAATGCAAGAATGCCATCCAGGTAGGATAAACTACGGTCACTAAGGGGCTTGGCCCACTGCCACATCTGGCCAAGATACTGGCGGTATCTAAAAACCTGGAAATCAGCAGCCCAAAAGGCCACCTCCCTCCTAAGGGAAAAGGACCCCACGTGGTGATCCTAACCACCAACCATGCCCTGAAGTTGCAGGGTTCGCTCCGTGGGCACACCGACCTCGAGTGAGGAGGCCCTCCAACTCCAACATCCAGAGAGATAACCGGGGGCAACAGGGCACCATGACGACTCGTGTGAACATCACTTGACCTGGAGTTTCTCTCATAAAACAACAAGAGTGTGTCCCAAAAGAGTAGACTACTGCTTGCAGGACTTACTGCACCCAGAGGGGAGCTAATAATCTTGGCGGGGGAACAGTATACCACACTGTCACCATAGAAAAGCCTACAGACACCGTGATGATGGTGGCCAATAAGACCGGCTGGACTCCTGTTTACTTCAAAAGGCTGTTGACTCAGTAGCCATCATGGTCCTTGATCACCACTGACCCTGGACTGTCTGGGAGTTGAGCGGGCAGGGCTCTGACACCTGGTGCTGTTTGTACGTTAATTCAGGGGCCTAATTGAAGAAAGCGCAGACTACTGGTCAGAGCATCTAGGCTGGCAGAGACGGTCAGCCTAAGGTGGCCGAACAAATGTGGGGCGGGGTGAAACCGGCCCCCACAGCGTCTCTGCACATCTCTTTCCTGGACCCTTAAAGGTCATTAGAATCTATAACACTTCCAATGCTGGTGCTCAGGTGGACGAGCAGGGAGGCAGGGGTCCTGGGGACAATCAATGTCACCGGGAGGCTGCTGGGGAGAAGCTCTGACCCTCGCCCCAGGGTATGAGGGCTCCCAACTCAGCACTCAGCAGTTACAGAAGAAGGGTCTGCACCCTCAGCACTCCAAGAATGAGGAATGGGACAAAAGGCAGAGGAGGGGTTTGTCCCCAGCAAAGCCCATTAAAAATCCCTGGGAGATAAAAATAGAATCTGGGCAATAAAGTCAAGTCTAACCTTTTTTATCCTTTGTGCTTTGTCTAATTTCACGTGCTCCTAGGGTCCCGCATGCAGAGGTTCCACACCCGGCACTTCAGACCAGATTTCCTAGTGCAGAATGGCTGGGTCGACACCTCAGCTCCTGGGGCCCAGTGCAGACTCCACGATATAGAGCCTGAGCTACAGCCAACCCGGCCCTCGAGAGCTCCGCCGCCTCCCTCCCTCCCACTGACTCTGACAGGATCTCTACACAGCAGCCCAGCCCACAGCCCACGGGGTAGTGCATGCTCTCACCTCTCCATTCTCTGATCAAAATATAAAGTTTCCTTTGCTTGTGAACCAAACTCAGTCTCGATCTGTTGGCCCCAATGACACTGGGCAGGGGGACACTTGTTGGGGTCCACTCTGGAGGATCAGTAACAGAAATTGAGACTATTGTAACCTCAATGAACAGATGTGTGAGCCAAACTGTAGTTAACATAGAACAGTGTATAAGGCTCGGGTAAAATAAGATGTTTTAACACTTCCATTTGATATTTCCATCACTTTTTATAAGCAAGTTCAGTGAAAAGGTTTGTCTTATTTGTCAGGTCAATATTAGAGAAACGAAGTGATTTCTTTCCAAGGATGTACATCTAATAATCTTGGTTAAACCTTCAATCTTGTTTTAAATGCTTTTCCATTGAAAATGATACCTCTCTTTCAGCTCCCCCATTTCTGAGAAGTATAAAATCTTATAATTTATTATTACCAAAGGGGAAAGGTGGGAGGAGGGATAAATTAACAGTTTGGAATGAACACATACACACTGCTATGTATAAAATAGATCATCAACAAGGAACTACTGTATAGCACAGGGAACTACACTCAACATTTTGCAATAACCTATAAGGGGAAATAATCTGAAAAAGAATAGATATTTTTATTGACATCATCTATCAATGATAGTTAAAGTGTAGCCTAAGGGAAGCTGGTGGTGAGTGCTTCTGACCCTGAAGACTTCAATCATCTAAAGTTTGGACTCTGCCTACTTCCCAAGGCCCTTAATGAACATATGTGTAGCCGTAGCTTAAAAACTTCCCCAGTTTGGGTTTCGGGGAGACACTGATTTTGAAAAAGCCCTGGTGTTCTCCTTACATGAATGGGACTCTTCCTACTGCTAAAACATGTCTGTCACACCCAGAGGATGGTATACCGTCTGATCGGGAAGAGTTTGGAAAAGGCATCTCATCTCCTCATCTCCTGGTGCTCGGGTTCACCCCTCCAGCGTCTTTACTAACAGTCTCCCCACTTGGAGATGTCAGCACTGTCAACATCCTGTTGCGTACAGTTTGGAATTTGTCCAGAGGATGAAGCGGAAGGATGAGGAACAATGAGAGACAAGTCCTAGGTGTTCAGACAGGCACATGTCACTCTAATTTCCAATCAGGAAGACGAATTGACCAAAGGCTAGGGTTGCCCATGGAAACAGTATAGGGCTTGAGGAAATCCCGCTGCTTTGTGGCCAGTTCCCATAAACACGAGTTGAACAATGGAACTCAGGGGCAGTAAAATTCACAAAACTGCAGAGTTGAAAATATCCATCACTGAAAAATGTCTTGAGGAAAGTCAGAGAAAAGGACTTGTAAGCAAGGGAGAATGGCAGGAAAGGGATTTGAGGAGGTAGAAAGGACTCGCCATTAAGCACAAGAAAAGGAGCTGAACATTGCCAACATTGCAGTTGGCCAAAAAGGGTGTATGCGTTCTTTTCTGTATATATTCAAGAAAAGGGCATACACTTTTTTAGCCAACCAAACAGGTGGGCACTGGAAGTCAATACTACAAAAGATATCACTTCGCATCAGTCAGAAGAGCCATCCTCATAAAGCGTAAACAACAGAAATGCAGGACAGGGCAACGAGAAGAGGGAGCCCTGTGAGACTTATAGTGGAAATGTATATTGCCAACGGCCATTCTGGAGAAGTGTATTGTGTTTACTAAAGCATCTAAAAAATGAGCTACAGAGCATAGGGCACTTGCACTCATGGGCGTATATCTTGGGAAAAACAAAAATCGAGAGGACACAGGCACCCCAATGTTTACCCCCTCTCTGTTTAAAAGATCCTCGACTAGGATATAACTTAAATGTCTCTGGAGGGAAAAAATGGATAGAGATGTGGTACTTAGGTAGAGTGGAATATTATTCAGCCTGGAAATCAATGAAATATGGCCAGTTGTAACAACTCCGGAGGAGTTACGTATGATCATTCTAAGTGACAGAATTCAAAAAGAAAAAGACACATATCATAAGATATCACTTAAAGGTGGAATCCAAAATGGCTACACATGAAATAAATTACAAAACAAAAACATAGTCAAATATGTAGAAAACACGCATAAGGCTGCTAAACGGGAAAGGTGGGGAGGGGTGAGGCATCATCCAGGAGGTTGAAATTAGCAAAGATACCATTCCAAATACCAAACTGATAATCAACAAGGCCTACACGGTAGCTAAAAGAACTGCACTCAGCACACTCAAGTCACCGGAAAAGAATATATACGACTGGTAAGAATCTGAAAAAGAATTTATTGATGTCTCTCTGTACGTGAATCAAGTGGATGTACAGCAGCAAGAAACAGAGCTTTGAAAATCAGCTGTAACCAATATAGTAATAAATTGAAAAAAATAAACGACAGAGAGACAGAGAAAACCTCTTACAACTTTTCCTCAGGGACGGTGATGCAACATGGATTGAACACATCTAGACCCACAGCAGGATGAGACATAAGGCTGGAAACTGTTTGCGCTAAGAGAAATGTGAGGTTGGGTGAGGAAATGCACACCCTTTAAAGTAATACTACCTGGTACCCATTCAATGGGTCCCAAATCTGCAGGTTCAAGGGATCTTCCTACAGCTAAAACATGCATGGAAAACCCAGAGGACTGTACACCATGTGATCGGGAGATGTGTCTAAAATGCACCTCATTTATCCTCTCCTGGTGCTCCTGTTCACCATTCCAGCCACGCTACTTAGAATCTCCCCACTTGGAGAATCAGCACATTTAAACTTCTGTTTCACACATTTTGCAAATTGTGAGGAGGATGAACGGGAAGAGGGGGAACCAATGAGAGAAGAGTTGTAGGGGTTTGGACGGGCACATATCACTCTAATTTCCCATTAAGAATAAGAATTAAAGAAAGGCTCAGCCTGCCTCGCCGGAGCCAAAATAGGGCCTGAAGCAATCCTGCGGGTTTGAGGCCAGCTCACAAAAGAGCAACTTAAAAAATGGAGCTCAGGGTCACTGCAATTCACAAACCTGCAGAGTTATAAATGAAAACTAACGTCCAAAAATATGTTGAGGTAAGGCAAAGAAGAGGATCTGAATGCAAGACAGAATTGCAAGAAACAGATTTCAAGAGATAGATTGGACTCGTCTTTAACGCACATGAAAAGCGGCAGAATTTCGACAATGATGCAGTTGGCCCAAAAGGGCGTATGCGTTTTTTCCTGATTATATCCAGGAAAAAACGCATACGCACTTTATGGGCAACGAAGCAAGCAAGCAATGCAAATGTGCACAACAAAGAAGTCTCACTTCCCACCGGTCAAAAGGGCCATCCTAAAAAATTGTAAAAACCAGAAATGCAGGACAGGCCATGGAGAACAGGGAGCCTTTATACGCTGATGGGCAGTGTGTGAACTGCCGAGAGCCACTCTGGAGAAGTGTATGGTGGTTCCTAAATCATCTAAAAAACAGAGCTACAGAGCATAGGACACTTCCAATCATGGGAGTATATCTAGGGAAGTCTAAAAATCAACAAGACACAAGCACACCACAGTTTAGGGCTACTCTGTTTACAAGAACCTCAACTTCAGTACACCTTAAATATCCCAGGAAAGAGAACAATGGATAAAGAAGATGTGGTACTTATGTACAATGGAATATCTCTTCACCATGAAATCAATGTAATAAGGCTAGTAGAAGGATAAAGAGTGGATTTAGGTCCGATAATACTACTTGAAATAAGTCAAACAGAAAAAGAAACATATCATAAGATATCACTTATAGAGGGAGGGTAAATATGGCTGCACAAGAAATGAATTACAGAACAGAACAGTGTCTCACATTTAGAAAACACACTTATGTCAGCTTAAGGGGAAAGGAGAGGTGGGGTGATGCATAAAACCAGAGTTTGAAATTAGCACAGATACCGTTCAATAAACCAAATAGGTATTAGACAAGATCTACACCTTGCTCAATGAACTGGCCTCAACACACCCTATACACCGCAGAGAAATATATCTGAGGAATAAGAATCTTAAAACCCATGTATTGATATATCTCCATAAGGGAATCAAGTGTGTGCAGAGCGGCACAAACACAGCAGTGAAAAGGAGCTAAACCCCATTATAGAAATAAATTTTAAAAACAAAACGCTGAAACAATGAAAGAGAGAAAAATTCTTACAAAATTCACTCAGGGGCTGTGATGCAACCTGGATTGACCACATATAAACCCACAGCTGGATAAGACATAAGGCTGGACACTTGGGGCTGAGAGGATTGGTGAGCTTTGGTGAGCAACTGCCGAAAGTTTAATGCAATACTTCATGCTACTCAGTCCAAGGGTCCCAACACTCCAGGTTGAAGGGAATCTTCCTACAGCTAAACCATGCTTGGGAAACCCAGCGACTGGTATACCATATGATCGGGAAAGGTTTCTAAAATGCACCTCATTTTTTCTCTCCTGGGGCTCCGGATCGACATTCCAGCCGCTTTACTAACAACATCCCCACATGGAGTCAATGCCTTTAAGTTCTGGTATCGCACAGTCTGCAGTTAGTGCAGAGGATGAATGGGAATAGGGGGAACCAGTGAGAAACTAGCTGTAGCGGTTTCAATGGGCACATGTCACTCTAATATCACATCAGTAAGAAGAATTAACCAAAGGCACAGCAAGGTGCCCCAGAAGAAAAATAGGGCTTCAAGGAATCCTGTGGTTATGGGGCAAGACCACAAAAATAAGAGCTAAAAAATGGAGCTAAGGGCCACTGCAATTCAAAAACCTGCAGAGTTATAAAGGCCAACTATTTTAAAAAATATATTGAGGTAAGGCTATGAAGAGGCATTGAAAGCAAGGCAGAATTGCAGGAAACCGATTTCAGGAGGTAGACTGGAATTGCATTGAAAAGCATATGAAGAGAGTCAGAAACTCGACAATGTTGCACTTGGCCAAAAAGGGCGTATGCGTTTTTTCCTGAATATATTCAGGAAAAAACGCATACGCACTTTTTGGCCAACCAAGCAAGCTTGCAAAGGAAATCTGCACTACAATGAAGTCTCACTTCCACCTGGTCAAAAGGGCCATCTGAAAAAAGTGTAAAATCCATAAAGGCACGACAGGCCATGGAGAACTGGGAGCCTTCTTATGCTGATGGGCGGGATGTAAATTGCCAACAGCCACTCTGGAGAAGTGTATGGTGTTTCCTGAAACATCTAAAAAACAAAGCAACAGAGCCTAGGGCACTTCCACTTATGGTCCTATAGCTTAGGGAAATTAAAATCAAAAAGACACAGCCACCCCAAAGTTTGGGACGGCTCTGTTTACAAGAACCTCGTTTACGGTACAAGTTCAATATCGCAGAAAGTGAAAAATGGATAAAGAAGTTGTGGTACTTACGTACAATGCAATATCACTCAGCAATGAAATCTATGTCATCAGGCCCGTAGCAGCATAATGAGTGGATTCAGGTATGATGATTCTAACTGAAATAAGTCACACAGAAAAAGAAACATCATAAGGTATCACTAATACACAGAATGTAAACTTGGCTACACAGGAACTGAATCCCAAAACAGAACAGGGTCTCAAATTTAGAAAACCAACTTATGCTTGCTTAAGGGGAAAGGTGAGTTGGGGTGCTGCATAAAACCAGAGATTGAAATGAGCACAGATAAAGTTCCTTAAGCCAAATATGGAATAGACAAGAGCTACTCCTTGCTCAACGAAATGGACTCAACACCCCATATTAAACGCCTAAGAATGTACCTGACTAGTAAGTATCTTAAAACCTATGGATTGCTATGTCTCCGAAAGAGAATCAAGCGTGTGTACAGGGGCATAAACGCAGCAGTGATAGGATTGGAGAGGTTCGGTGAGCAAATGAAGACCCTTTGAAGTCATATTGCATGGTACCCATTCCACGGGTCTCAACTCTCCAGGTTTAAGGTATTCTTCCTTCAGCTAAAACATGCATGTGGAACCCAGAGTATGATCAACCGTGTGATCGGGAGACGTGTTCAAATATGTCTCAGTTTTCCTCCCCTGGTACTCGGGTGCAACATTCCAGACGCTTTACTAACACTCTCCCCACTTGGAGAGTCAGTCCCTTTAACCTCCTGTTTGGCCCAGTTTGCAATTTCTGCGGAAGATGAACAGGAATAGCGAGAACCAATGAGAGACTAGCTGGAGGTGTCTGGACGGGCAAATTTAACTCTCATTTCCCACCAGGAAGAGGAATTAACCAAAGGCTCAGCGTGCCGTGCCGGAACCAGATTAGGGCCTGAAGCCATCCTGCGGTGTTGCGGCCAGCTCACAAGAAAGCGAGTTGAAGAAAGGAGCTCAGGGGCACTGTAATTCACAAACCTGCAGAGTTATAAATGACAGCTATCGTCCAAAAATATACTGAAGTAAGGCTGCCAAGAGGACTTGAAAGCGGGGCAGAATTGCAGGAAACCGATTTCAGGAGGTAGACTGGAATTGCATTGAAAGCATAGGAAAAGAGGCAGAACGTCCACAATGATGCACTTGGCCAAAAAGGGCGTATGCGTTTTTTCCTGAATATATTCAGGAAAAAACGCATACGCCCTTTTTGGCCAACCAAGCAAGCTTGCAAAGGAAATCTGCACTACAATGAAGTCTCACTTCCCCCCGGTCAAAAGGGCCATCTGAAAAAAGTGTAAAATCCAGAAAGGCAGGACAGGCCATGGAGAACTGGGAGCCTTGTTATGCTGATGGGCGGGATGTAAATTGCCAACAGACACTCGGGAGAAGTGTATGGTGTTTCCTGAAACATCTAAAAAACAAAGCAACAGAGCCTAGGGCACTTCCACTTATGGTCCTATAGCTTAGGGAAATTAAAATCAAAAAGACACAGCCACCCCAAAGTTTGGGACGCCTCTGTTTACAAGAACCTCGTTTACAGTACAAGTTCAACATCGCAGAAAGTGAAAAATGGATAAAGAACTTGTGGTATTTACTTACAAAGCAATATCACTCAGCAATGAAATCTGTGTCATCAGGCCCTTAGCAGCACAATGAGTGGATTCAGGTATGATGATTCTAACTGAAATAAGTCACACAGAAAAAGAAACATCATAAGATATCAGTAATACACGGAATGTAAACTTGGCTACACAGGAACTGAATTACAGAACAGAACAGGGTCTCAAATTTAGAAAACCAACTTATGCTTGCTTAAGGGGAAAGGTGAGTTGGGGTGCTGCATAAAACCAGAGATTGAAATGAGCACAGATAAAGTTCCTTAAGCCAAATATGGAATAGACAAGAGCTACTCCTTGCTCAACGAAATGGACTCAACACCGCATATTAAACGCCTAAGAATGTACCTGACTAGTAAGTATCTTAAAACCTATGGATTGCTATGTCTCCGAAAGAGAATCAAGCATGTGTACAGGGGCATAAACGCAGCAGTGATAGGATTGGAGAGGTTCGGTGAGCAAATGAAGACCCTTTGAAGTCATATTGCATGGTACCCATTCCACGGGTTTCAACTACTCCAGGTTTAAGGTATTCTTCCTTCAGCTAAAACATGCATGTGGAACCCAGAGTATGATCAACCATGTGATCGGGAGACGTGTTCAAATATGTCTCAGTTTTCCTACCCTGGTACTCGGGTGCAACATTCCAGACGCTTTACTAACACTCTCCCGACTTGGAGAGTCAGTCCCTTTAACCTCCTGTTTGGCCCAGTTTGCAATTTCTGCGGAAGATGAACAGGAATAGCGAGAACCAATGAGAGACTAGCTGGAGGTGTCTGGACGGGCAAATTTAACTCTCATTTCCCACCAGGAAGAGGAAATTAACCAAAGGCTCAGCGTGCCGTGCCGGAACCAGATTAGGGCCTGAAGCCATCCTGCGGTGTTGCGGCCAGCTCACAAGAAAGCGAGTTGAAGAAAGGAGCTCAGGGGCACTGTAATTCACAAACCTGCAGAGTTATAAATGACAGCTATCGTCCAAAAATAGACTGAAGTAAGGCTGCCAAGAGGACTTGAAAGCGGGGCAGAATTGCAGGAAACCGATTTCAGGAGGTAGACTGGAATTGCATTGAAAGCATAGGAAAAGAGGCAGAACGTCCACAATGATGCACTTGGCCAAAAAGGGCGTATGCGTTTTTTCCTGAATATATTCAGGAAAAAACGCATACGCCCTTTTTGGCCAACCAAGCAAGCTTGCAAAGGAAATCTGCACTACAATGAAGTCTCACTTCCCCCCGGTCAAAAGGGCCATCTGAAAAAAGTGTAAAATCCAGAAAGGCAGGACAGGCCATGGAGAACTGGGAGCCTTGTTATGCTGATGGGCGGGATGTAAATTGCCAACAGACACTCGGGAGAAGTGTATGGTGTTTCCTGAAACATCTAAAAAACAAAGCAACAGAGCCTAGGGCACTTCCACTTATGGTCCTATAGCTTAGGGAAATTAAAATCAAAAAGACACAGCCACCCCAAAGTTTGGGACGCCTCTGTTTACAAGAACCTCGTTTACAGTACAAGTTCAACATCGCAGAAAGTGAAAAATGGATAAAGAAGTTGTGGTATTTACTTACAAAGCAATATCACTCAGCAATGAAATCTATGTCATCAGGCCCTTAGCAGCACAATGAGTGGATTCAGGTATGATGATTCTAACTGAAATAAGTCACACAGAAAAAGAAACATCATAAGATATCAGTAATACACGGAATGTAAACTTGGCTACACAGGAACTGAATTACAGAACAGAACAGGGTCTCAAATTTAGAAAACCAACTTATGCTTGCTTAAGGGGAAAGGTGAGTTGGGGTGCTGCATAAAACCAGAGATTGAAATGAGCACAGATAAAGTTCCTTAAGCCAAATATGGAATAGACAAGAGCTACTCCTTGCTCAACGAAATGGACTCAACACCGCATATTAAACGCCTAAGAATGTACCTGACTAGTAAGTATCTTAAAACCTATGGATTGCTATGTCTCCGAAAGAGAATCAAGCATGTGTACAGGGGCATAAACGCAGCAGTGATAGGATTGGAGAGGTTCGGTGAGCAAATGAAGACCCTTTGAATTCATATTGCATGGTACCCATTCCACGGGTCTCAACTCTCCAGGTTTAAGGTATTCTTCCTTCAGCTAAAACATGCATGTGGAACCTAGAGTATGATCAACCATGTGATCGGGAGACGTGTTCAAATATGTCTCAGTTTCCGTACCCTGGTACTCGGGTGCAACATTCCAGACGCTTTACTAACACTCTCCCGACTTGGAGAGTCAGTCCCTTTAACCTCCTGTTTGGCCCAGTTTGCAATTTCTGCGGAAGATGAACAGGAATAGCGAGAACCAATGAGAGACTAGCTGGAGGTGTCTGGACGGGCAAATTTAACTCTCATTTCCCACCAGGAAGAGGAATTAACCAAAGGCTCAGCGTGCCGTGCCGGAACCAGATTAGGGCCTGAAGCCATCCTGCGGTGTTGCGGCCAGCTCACAAGAAAGCGAGTTGAAGAAAGGAGCTCAGGGGCACTGTAATTCACAAACCTGCAGAGTTATAAATGACAGCTATCGTCCAAAAATAGACTGAAGTAAGGCTGCCAAGAGGACTTGAAAGCGGGGCAGAATTGCAGGAAACCGATTTCAGGAGGTAGACTGGAATTGCATTGAAAGCATAGGAAAAGAGGCAGAACGTCCACAATGATGCACTTGGCCAAAAAGGGCGTATGCGTTTTTTCCTGAATATATTCAGGAAAAAACGCATACGCCCTTTTTGGCCAACCAAGCAAGCTTGCAAAGGAAATCTGCACTACAATGAAGTCTCACTTCCCCCCGGTCAAAAGGGCCATCTGAAAAAAGTGTAAAATCCAGAAAGGCAGGACAGGCCATGGAGAACTGGGAGCCTTGTTATGCTGATGGGCGGGATGTAAATTGCCAACAGACACTCGGGAGAAGTGTATGGTGTTTCCTGAAACATCTAAAAAACAAAGCAACAGAGCCTAGGGCACTTCCACTTATGGTCCTATAGCTTAGGGAAATTAAAATCAAAAAGACACAGCCACCCCAAAGTTTGGGACGCCTCTGTTTACAAGAACCTCGTTTACAGTACAAGTTCAATATCAGCAGAAAGTGAAAAATGGATAAAGAACTTGTGGTACTTACGTACAATGCAGTATCACTCAGCAATGAAATCTATGTCATCAGGCCCGTAGCAGCACAATGAGTGGATTCAGGTATGATGATTCTAACTGAAATAAGTCACACAGAAAAAGAAACATCATAAGATATCACTAATACACGGAATGTAAACTTGGCTACACAGGAACTGAATTACAGAACAGAACAGGGTCTCAAATTTAGAAAACCAACTTATGCTTGCTTAAGGGGAAAGGTGAGTTGGGGTGCTGCATAAAACCAGAGATTGAAATGAGCACAGATAAAGTTCCTTAAGCCAAATATGGAATAGACAAGAGCTACTCCTTGCTCAACGAAATGGACTCAACACCGCATATTAAACGCCTAAGAATGTACCTGACTAGTAAGTATCTTAAAACCTATGGATTGCTATGTCTCCGAAAGAGAATCAAGCATGTGTACAGGGGCATAAACGCAGCAGTGATAGGATTGGAGAGGTTCGGTGAGCAAATGAAGACCCTTTGAAGTCATATTGCATGGTACCCATTCCACGGGTCTCAACTACTCCAGGTTTAAGGTATTCTTCCTTCAGCTAAAACATGCATGTGGAACCCAGAGTATGATCAACCATGTGAATCGGGAGACGTGTTCAAATATGTCTCAGTTTTCCTCCCCTGGTACTCGGGTGCAACATTCCAGACGCTTTACTAACACTCTCCCCACTTGGAGAGTCAGTCGCCTTTAACCTCCTGTTTGGCCCAGTTTGCAATTTCTGCGGAAGATGAACAGGAATAGCGAGAACCAATGAGAGACTAGCTGGAGGTGTCTGGACGGGCAAATTTAACTCTCATTTCCCACCAGGAAGAGGAATTAACCAAAGGCTCAGCGTGCCGTGCCGGAACCAGATTAGGGCCTGAAGCCATCCTGCGGTGTTGCGGCCAGCTCACAAGAAAGCGAGTTGAAGAAAGGAGCTCAGGGGCACTGTAATTCACAAACCTGCAGAGTTATAAATGACAGCTATCGTCCAAAAATAGACTGAAGTAAGGCTGCCAAGAGGACTTGAAAGCGGGGCAGAATTGCAGGAAACCGATTTCAGGAGGTAGACTGGAATTGCATTGAAAGCATAGGAAAAGAGGCAGAACGTCCACAATGATGCACTTGGCCAAAAAGGGCGTATGCGTTTTTTCCTGAATATATTCAGGAAAAAACGCATACGCCCTTTTTGGCCAACCAAGCAAGCTTGCAAAGGAAATCTGCACTACAATGTAGTCTCACTTCCCCCCAGGCAAAAGGGCCATCTGAAAAAAGTGTAAAATCCAGAAAGGCAGGACAGGCCATGGAGAACTGGGAGCCTTGTTATGCTGATGGGCGGGATGTAAATTGCCAACAGACACTCGGGAGAAGTGTATGGTGTTTCCTGAAACATCTAAAAAACAAAGCAACAGAGCCTAGGGCACTTCCACTTATGGTCCTATAGCTTAGGGAAATTAAAATCAAAAAGACACAGCCACCCCAAAGTTTGGGACGCCTCTGTTTACAAGAACCTCGTTTACAGTACAAGTTCAACATCGCAGAAAGTGAAAAATGGATAAAGAAGTTGTGGTATTTACTTACAAAGCAATATCACTCAGCAATGAAATCTATGTCATCAGGCCCTTAGCAGCACAATGAGTGGATTCAGGTATGATGATTCTAACTGAAATAAGTCACACAGAAAAAGAAACATCATAAGATATCAGTAATACACGGAATGTAAACTTGGCTACACAGGAACTGAATTACAGAACAGAACAGGGTCTCAAATTTAGAAAACCAACTTATGCTTGCTTAAGGGGAAAGGTGAGTTGGGGTGCTGCATAAAACCAGAGATTGAAATGAGCACAGATAAAGTTCCTTAAGCCAAATATGGAATAGACAAGAGCTACTCCTTGCTCAACGAAATGGACTCAACACCGCATATTAAACGCCTAAGAATGTACCTGACTAGTAAGTATCTTAAAACCTATGGATTGCTATGTCTCCGAAAGAGAATCAAGCATGTGTACAGGGGCATAAACGCAGCAGTGATAGGATTGGAGAGGTTCGGTGAGCAAATGAAGACCCTTTGAAGTCATATTGCATGGTACCCATTCCACGGGTCTCAACTACTCCAGGTTTAAGGTATTCTTCCTTCAGCTAAAACATGCATGTGGAACCCAGAGTATGATCAACCATGTGAATCGGGAGACGTGTTCAAATATGTCTCAGTTTTCGTACCCTGGTACTCGGGTGCAACATTCCAGACGCTTTACTAACACTCTCCCCACTTGGAGAGTCAGTCCCTTTAACCTCCTGTTTGGCCCAGTTTGCAATTTCTGCGGAAGATGAACAGGAATAGCGAGAACCAATGAGAGACTAGCTGGAGGTGTCTGGACGGGCAAATTTAACTCTCATTTCCCACCAGGAAGAGGAAATTAACCAAAGGCTCAGCGTGCCGTGCCGGAACCAGATTAGGGCCTGAAGCCATCCTGCGGTGTTGCGGCCAGCTCACAAGAAAGCGAGTTGAAGAAAGGAGCTCAGGGGCACTGTAATTCACAAACCTGCAGAGTTATAAATGACAGCTATCGTCCAAAAATAGACTGAAGTAAGGCTGCCAAGAGGACTTGAAAGCGGGGCAGAATTGCAGGAAACCGATTTCAGGAGGTAGACTGGAATTGCATTGAAAGCATAGGAAAAGAGGCAGAACGTCCACAATGATGCACTTGGCCAAAAAGGGCGTATGCGTTTTTTCCTGAATATATTCAGGAAAAAACGCATACGCCCTTTTTGGCCAACCAAGCAAGCTTGCAAAGGAAATCTGCACTACAATGAAGTCTCACTTCCCCCCGGTCAAAAGGGCCATCTGAAAAAAGTGTAAAATCCAGAAAGGCAGGACAGGCCATGGAGAACTGGGAGCCTTGTTATGCTGATGGGCGGGATGTAAATTGCCAACAGACACTCGGGAGAAGTGTATGGTGTTTCCTGAAACATCTAAAAAACAAAGCAACAGAGCCTAGGGCACTTCCACTTATGGTCCTATAGCTTAGGGAAATTAAAATCAAAAAGACACAGCCACCCCAAAGTTTGGGACACCTCTGTTTACAAGAACCTCGTTTACAGTACAAGTTCAACATCGCAGAAAGTGAAAAATGGATAAAGAAGTTGTGGTATTTACTTACAAAGCAATATCACTCAGCAATGAAATCTATGTCATCAGGCCCTTAGCAGCACAATGAGTGGATTCAGGTACGATGATTCTAACTGAAATAAGTCACACAGAAAAAGAAACATCATAAGATATCAGTAATACACGGAATGTAAACTTGGCTACACAGGAACTGAATTACAGAACAGAACAGGGTCTCAAATTTAGAAAACCAACTTATGCTTGCTTAAGGGGAAAGGTGAGTTGGGGTGCTGCATAAAACCAGAGATTGAAATGAGCACAGATAAAGTTCCTTAAGCCAAATATGGAATAGACAAGAGCTACTCCTTGCTCAACGAAATGGACTCAACACCGCATATTAAACGCCTAAGAATGTACCTGACTAGTAAGTATCTTAAAACCTATGGATTGCTATGTCTCCGAAAGAGAATCAAGCATGTGTACAGGGGCATAAACGCAGCAGTGATAGGATTGGAGAGGTTCGGTGAGCAAATGAAGACCCTTTGAAGTCATATTGCATGGTACCCATTCCACGGGTTCAACTACTCCAGGTTTAAGGTATTCTTCCTTCAGCTAAAACATGCATGTGGAACCCAGAGTATGATCAACCATGTGATCGGGAGACGTGTTCAAATATGTCTCAGTTTTCCTCCCCTGGTACTCGGGTGCAACATTCCAGACGCTTTACTAACACTCTCCCCACTTGGAGAGTCAGCGCCTTTAACCTCCTGTTTGGCCCAGTTTGCAATTTCTGCGGAAGATGAACAGGAATAGCGAGAACCAATGAGAGGCTAGCTGGAGGTGTCTGGACGGGCAAATTTAACTCTCATTTCCCACCAGGAAGAGGAATTAACCAAAGGCTCAGCGTGCCGTGCCGGAACCAGATTAGGGCCTGAAGCCATCCTGCGGTGTTGCGGCCAGCTCACAAGAAAGCGAGTTGAAGAAAGGAGCTCAGGGGCACTGTAATTCACAAACCTGCAGAGTTATAAATGACAGCTATCGTCCAAAAATAGACTGAAGTAAGGCTGCCAAGAGGACTTGAAAGCGGGGCAGAATTGCAGGAAACCGATTTCAGGAGGTAGACTGGAATTGCATTGAAAGCATAGGAAAAGAGGCAGAACGTCCACAATGATGCACTTGGCCAAAAAGGGCGTATGCGTTTTTTCCTGAATATATTCAGGAAAAAACGCATACGCCCTTTTTGGCCAACCAAGCAAGCTTGCAAAGGAAATCTGCACTACAATGAAGTCTCACTTCCCCCCGGTCAAAAGGGCCATCTGAAAAAAGTGTAAAATCCAGAAAGGCAGGACAGGCCATGGAGAACTGGGAGCCTTGTTATGCTGATGGGCGGGATGTAAATTGCCAACAGACACTCGGGAGAAGTGTATGGTGTTTCCTGAAACATCTAAAAAACAAAGCAACAGAGCCTAGGGCACTTCCACTTATGGTCCTATAGCTTAGGGAAATTAAAATCAAAAAGACACAGCCACCCCAAAGTTTGGGACGCCTCTGTTTACAAGAACCTCGTTTACAGTACAAGTTCAACATCGCAGAAAGTGAAAAATGGATAAAGAAGTTGTGGTATTTACTTACAAAGCAATATCACTCAGCAATGAAATCTATGTCATCAGGCCCTTAGCAGCACAATGAGTGGATTCAGGTATGATGATTCTAACTGAAATAAGTCACACAGAAAAAGAAACATCATAAGATATCAGTAATACACGGAATGTAAACTTGGCTACACAGGAACTGAATTACAGAACAGAACAGGGTCTCAAATTTAGAAAACCAACTTATGCTTGCTTAAGGGGAAAGGTGAGTTGGGGTGCTGCATAAAACCAGAGATCGAAATGAGCACAGATAAAGTTCCTTAAGCCAAATATGGAATAGACAAGAGCTACTCCTTGCTCAACGAAATGGACTCAACACCGCATATTAAACGCCTAAGAATGTACCTGACTAGTAAGTATCTTAAAACCTATGGATTGCTATGTCTCCGAAAGAGAATCAAGCATGTGTACAGGGGCATAAACGCAGCAGTGATAGGATTGGAGAGGTTCGGTGAGCAAATGAAGACCCTTTGAAGTCATATTGCATGGTACCCATTCCACGGGTTTCAACTACCCAGGTTTAAGGTATTCTTCCTTCAGCTAAAACATGCATGTGGAACCCAGAGTATGATCAACCATGTGATCGGGAGACGTGTTCAAATATGTCTCAGTTTTCGTACCCTGGTACTCGGGTGCAACATTCCAGACGCTTTACTAACACTCTCCCCACTTGGAGAGTCACTCCCTTTAACCTCCTGTTTGGCCCAGTTTGCAATTTCTGCGGAAGATGAACAGGAATAGCGAGAACCAATGAGAGACTAGCTGGAGGTGTCTGGACGGGCAAATTTAACTCTCATTTCCCACCAGGAAGAGGAAATTAACCAAAGGCTCAGCGTGCCGTGCCGGAACCAGATTAGGGCCTGAAGCCATCCTGCGGTGTTGCGGCCAGCTCACAAGAAAGCGAGTTGAAGAAAGGAGCTCAGGGGCACTGTAATTCACAAACCTGCAGAGTTATAAATGACAGCTATCGTCCAAAAATAGACTGAAGTAAGGCTGCCAAGAGGACTTGAAAGCGGGGCAGAATTGCAGGAAACCGATTTCAGGAGGTAGACTGGAATTGCATTGAAAGCATAGGAAAAGAGGCAGAACGTCCACAATGATGCACTTGGCCAAAAAGGGCGTATGCGTTTTTTCCTGAATATATTCAGGAAAAAACGCATACGCCCTTTTTGGCCAACCAAGCAAGCTTGCAAAGGAAATCTGCACTACAATGAAGTCTCACTTCCCCCCGGTCAAAAGGGCCATCTGAAAAAAGTGTAAAATCCAGAAAGGCAGGACAGGCCATGGAGAACTGGGAGCCTTGTTATGCTGATGGGCGGGATGTAAATTGCCAACAGACACTCGGGAGAAGTGTATGGTGTTTCCTGAAACATCTAAAAAACAAAGCAACAGAGCCTAGGGCACTTCCACTTATGGTCCTATAGCTTAGGGAAATTAAAATCAAAAAGACACAGCCACCCCAAAGTTTGGGACGCCTCTGTTTACAAGAACCTCGTTTACAGTACAAGTTCAACATCGCAGAAAGTGAAAAATGGATAAAGAAGTTGTGGTATTTACTTACAAAGCAATATCACTCAGCAATGAAATCTATGTCATCAGGCCCTTAGCAGCACAATGAGTGGATTCAGGTATGATGATTCTAACTGAAATAAGTCACACAGAAAAAGAAACATCATAAGATATCAGTAATACACGGAATGTAAACTTGGCTACACAGGAACTGAATTACAGAACAGAACAGGGTCTCAAATTTAGAAAACCAACTTATGCTTGCTTAAGGGGAAAGGTGAGTTGGGGTGCTGCATAAAACCAGAGATTGAAATGAGCACAGATAAAGTTCCTTAAGCCAAATATGGAATAGACAAGAGCTACTCCTTGCTCAACGAAATGGACTCAACACCGCATATTAAACGCCTAAGAATGTACCTGACTAGTAAGTATCTTAAAACCTATGGATTGCTATGTCTCCGAAAGAGAATCAAGCATGTGTACAGGGGCATAAACGCAGCAGTGATAGGATTGGAGAGGTTCGGTGAGCAAATGAAGACCCTTTGAAGTCATATTGCATGGTACCCATTCCACGGGTCTCAACTACTCCAGGTTTAAGGTATTCTTCCTTCAGCTAAAACATGCATGTGGAACCCAGAGTATGATCAACCATGTGATCGGGAGACGTGTTCAAATATGTCTCAGTTTTCCTCCCCTGGTACTCGGGTGCAACATTCCAGACGCTTTACTAACACTCTCCCCACTTGGAGAGTCAGCGCCTTTAACCTCCTGTTTGGCCCAGTTTGCAATTTCTGCGGAAGATGAACAGGAATAGCGAGAACCAATGAGAGGCTAGCAT